>NC_053027.1:521024721-521164373 GCF_003073215.2 Triticum urartu | reverse complement strand
GAATTCCACTCTCGTGAGACAACGGAGAAGACAGGGGACTAGCCATAGCGACAAGCAAACAAACAAACACACAAGCAAAAAGCAAGCGGGCAAAAAGAGGCAAATAGAGAAAGAGAGGGATGATAGAGAGAGAGAGGGTGAATAAAACGGCAAGGGTGAAATGGGGGAGAGGAAAATGAGAGGCAAATGGCAAATAATGTAATGCAGAAGATAAGGGTATGTGATGGGTACTTGGTATGTTGACTTTTGCGTAGACCTCCCCGGCAACGGCGCCAGAAATCCTTCTTGCCACCTCTTGAGCACTGCGTTGGTTTTCCCGAAGAGGAAGGGATGATGCAGCAAAGTAGCGTAAGTATTTCCCTCAGTTTTTTAGAACCAAGGTATCAATCCAGTAGGAGGCTACGCGCGAGTCCCTCATACCTGCACAAAACAAATAAATCCTCGCAACCAATGCGAATAGGGGTTGTCAATCCTTACACGACCACTTACGAGAGTGAGATCTGATAGATATGATAAGACAATATTTTTTGTATTTTTGTGATAAATATGCAAAGTAAAATAAAGGCAAAGTAAAAAAGCAAAGGAAATAACTAAGTAGTAGGAGATTAATATGATAAAGATATACCCGGGGGCCATAGGTTTCACTAGTGGCTTCTCTCAAGAGCATAAGTATTCTACGGTGGGTCAACAAATTACTGTTGAGCAATTGACAGAATTGAGCATAGTTATGAGAATATCTAGGTATGATCATGTATATAGGCATCACGTCCGAGACAAGTAGACCGACTCCTGCCTGCATCTACTACTATTACTCCACTCATCGACCGCTATCCAGCATGCATCTAGAGTATTAAGTTAAAAATAGAGTAATGCCTTAAGCAAGATGACATATGTAGAGGGATAGACTCATGCAATATGAAGAAAACCCATCTTGTTATCCTTGATGGCAATAATACAATACGTGCCTTGCTGACCCTACTGTCACTAGGAAAGGACACCACAATATTGAACCCAAAGCTAAGCACTTCTCCCATTGCAAGAAAGATCAATCTAGTAGGCCAAACCAAACTGATAATTCGAAGAGACTTGCAAAGATAACCAATCATACATAAAAGAATTCAGAGAAGATTCAAATATTATTCATAGATAGACTTGATCATAAACCCACAATTCATCGGTCTCAACAAACACACCGCAAAAAGAAGATTACATCGAATAGTTCTCCACAAGAGAGGGGGAGAACATTGTATTGAGATCCAAAAAGATGTTGCTAGATAAGTCATCTAGCTAATAAGTATGGACCCGTAGCTAATAAGTATGGACCTCAGACCTATGGTGTTGATGTAGTTCACCTCTCTTGTTAATGTAGTTCACCTCAGACCTATGGTGTTAATGTAGTTCACCTCAGACCTATGGCTTCTTCCCCTCTCTTGTTCTCCCATCTAGCTAATAAGTATGGACCCGTAGGTCTGAGGTGAACTACTCACACTTCATTGGAGGGGCTATGGTGTTGATGTAGAAGCCCTCCATGATCGATGCCCCCTCCGGCGGAGCTCCGGAACAGGCCCCAAGATGGGATCTCGTGGATACAGAAAGTTGCGGCGGTGGAATTAGGGTTTTGGCTCCGTATCTGATTGTTTGGGGGTACGTAGGTATATATAGGAGGAAGGAGTACGTCGGTGGAGCAACAGGGGGCCCACGAGGGTGGAGGGCACTCCTGGTGGGGGTAGGCGCGCCCCCTACCTCGTGGCCTCCTCTTTTGTGTCTTGACGTAGGGTCCAAGTCTCACGAGTCTTGTTCGTTGAGAAAATCACATTCCCGAAGGTTTCATTCCGTTTGGACTGCGTTTGATATTCCTTTTTTTCGAAACCCTAAAACAGGCAAAAACAGCAATTCTAGGTTGGGCCTCCGGTTAATAGGTTAGTCCAAAAATAATATAAAAGTGGATAATAAAGCCCAATAATGTCCAAAACAGTAGATAATATAGCATGGAGCAATCAAAAATTATAGATACGTTGGAGACGTATCAATAGGTCATCATATGAATATCCTATTTTATTTGCATTTTGTTTGTGATCCTAGAAATCCTAAGCAACTCAAGGACCCACAGAGAGAGAGTCCGGGATTTCCTTTATTTTCATATTTGAATTTTCTCAAATTTGAAAATAGGATCGTTTTGATTTTAACAATTTTTCTCTTCAAAATATTTCCAATATTAAAATAAATGAGAGGAGATAAAATGACTTCTCCAAAATAAGAGAGGAATATTGGATGAAAAAGGTTAAAATCAAATAAATATTTTATTTGGATTTTTATTGCTATTTTATTTGAATTAGAAAAATATGCATTTTTCAAAAATTGCATTTTTAGGCCAAAAAATGTTCACTTTGTTCTAAATATTTTATTGAGACGGTGAAAATTGTTTTTGGAATTTTTAGAATTTTTATATATTTTATTATGATTTTTGTTTTTTGGTGGAATTTTTTAAAAATAAAAAAAAGTTCCCGCCCGAATGGGCCGAAGGCCCAGCCGAGCAGGGCTGCCCACCCGTGCCACCGCCACCGACTCCAACCGAAATCCAAGCCAAACTCCGCGCACCGCCGCCCCCTTGCCCAAGTCGCCGCCCCCAGGCTTTAAAAGCCGAGCCCCGACCTCCCTCCCTTCTCACCACCGCCGCCCGCCGCCTCCACAGCAGCAGCAGCCCGCGCCGTCGCCCCACCCCGCCGCCTCGCCGCCGCAGCCCCGTCGGATCTCGCCTCGCCACCGCTGGTCTATTTCGACGAACCGGTAAAAATCGCCGCCGTCGCCCGGTTTTTTTTTCTGCTTTTCGTTTGGATCGGTAAGATCGGTTTTTCTTCGGTTCCGTTATTTAGCAATCGTTCGCCCGAACGCATCTATTCGCGAACAGGTTCATTCATTTGTCTCTGATAACAAACGTTCATTCATTAGTATTTTTTCTTTATCTTTTATTTTCGGCCAGGGAGCTAACCGCGATTATTTTTATTACAGAATAGCCCCTGATCTTCAAACCCTCGCAGCTTTTTAACCGTTCGTCCAAATCCAGTGAAACGAACGCCAAAATCTTCGTCTGGACCCCTCTTTCCAGTTAATCAACTTCAACATGATTTTGACAAATTAAAATTTGGTTTCAAGCAGATTTTGAATTCGAACTTCTTTTGATCATAGTTTGAGTTTCGTAGCTCCGATTTGATTGATTCTTTTTGCAAATCGCAGCACTTCAGTTGAACATTCAGTTTGGACTTTCTCATCTAAGTTTTTACCCTTGCATCTATGCTTGAGTGCTTATGTATGCTATTGTTTGTTTGCGATAGAATTTCCGGAGTGCGAAGCGTGCTACTACGAGTCTCTAGGGTTTGCAGATCGTAAGCAAGGCAAGTAACACTTTGGTCATATCCCTTATTACCCAGTTTTCTGCATTAGTTACAATCCTCAAGCATTGCATGAGTAGGATCTGTTAACATGTGGGTTCTGGGAAGTAGATGTTGAGGTAGTACCTATTGCCCTTTCATTCAAACCTTGGGAGTTACTACGATGCTTATTATATCTTGCTATGCTCGTAGACGTGGTTTGGGTGACTGATTCATGACAGTTATGAGAATTATTGTTAACTAAGGTTTTACTTAAGGTGGCTACTTTAACACACATCTAGGTGGATTGTTTGTGGGCACCTAGGGAATCCAGTGCTGTCCAAGGAGATCCCGGGGTACCCGTGTGATCATCCTATGGCTCGCCACCCAGGCTCAAAGGGATCATATTGTTATTCATGCTAGAAACTTCTATGTGCAGCCACATGCCATTATGGGCTCTGGCATAGTTGAGTAAGTCGTGGGAATCCTTTCCATGATGGGCTAGCAGATGTAGGGGATTGTAGGTGTACCGGCCTATCTATCGCTTAAGGGGACCTCTTTAGAAAGACTGTGTCTCGGTCATCCGTTTCTCAAACACCATGCAGTGCGAGAAATACAACGGAGGAGGTCGAGTCTTGTGGGGAAAAGTGCACAAACCTCTCCAGAGTGTACAAACTAATCATGGTTAGCCGTGTCCCCGGTTATGGACATCTTGAGTATCTGGTACTTGAATATTTATGTTGATCTCATCACTTTACTCTAATTAATTTGTTGGGTTGATGATTACTTTAATTGGAATTGAGATGGGGTTTCCATTCTCAATGTTTATCAACCAACTTTGTAGCTAAATAAACTATATTCCTTTGCAGTAGGGAAAAATTGGCTTTTCGCAAAAACATGATAACCATAGAGCCTCCACTAGCCATATATACATATAGTTATAGCTATTTCATGTTCATTGCTCTACATTGTTCTTTTGCCAGCATATTCCATGTGCTGACCCGTTTCGGGCTGCAACATATTATGTTGCAGACTTTTCAAACGAAGAGTAAGGTGCGCTAGGTTGTTGTCGTGCACTCAGCTATGTCGTTGGAGTTGATGGACTCACTTACCTTCGAAGCTTCCGCATTTATCTTATTTAGATGGCCTTCGGCCATATTATTGTATTAAGTTCTCTTTTGAGACATTCGATGTAACAAGTGTGTGATTGCACTCTGTTATAATTCCTTCAAGTACTGTGTGCGTTAGCATTACCGATCCAGGGATGACACTTATGCACCGAGATTTGATCGCTTGAGGTCGGATCACTACAAGATGGTATTAGAGCTAGGTTGACTGTAGGACGCGACCACTAAGATAAGCCATAGGTCACTCTTCTCTACTCATTTTTGACTCTTCTCACTTTCTACTCTATAGATGGCGGACCCAAGGAACAAGTTTGCTCAACCGGATGAAGACACCCCTTTTGGACGACACTTGAAGGAAGCCACTAGATACCTGAACATCGGAATACCAAGCTTCACCGGGACCTACACTGCCACTCTACCTGAAGAAGAGCGCTGGACCATTCGAGTTCATGTTCCAGGAAGGACATTCACACCAGTTACTGAGCCCATAGAGTTTTCCTTCGATGCACCAACCTGGAGTCTAGGGAAGAGCATGGAAGCTCACATCGCCATGGGACGCATCGGTGAAGTTTACCACAAGGATCTTAAGGACACCATCTACCAGATATGTGGACACCGAGATGAGCAATGGGAGATGATCTGCACCAGGAGGGACAAGTCCATTGCAGCCTACATCCAGGAGTTAAACCAACACATTCGTCGTCAGGAGAACCAGATGTGCGCCAGCATGATAGACATGAAGAAAGTGATGACCAGGAACATGGAGCGAGAAGAGGAACTCAAGTCCACACGCGATGGTTATGAAGAGGAGATTGCAGTACTACTGGAGAAGAATGAAGACCTGAAGAAGAAGATAGGAGTATTCATGGGAGACCCCGTGCCAGGAGGAGATGACGACCATCCCGAGGACTACATCATCATCGACGACACCGACTCCGACCCTGACAGTGATAATGACTATGAAGACGAAGCTGGAGCAGATATCATGGAATCTTCTTCTGATCAAAATTTCTAGATGACCACCATATTATCAGTAGTATTTCCCCATGTATATAGTAGTAGTCCGCGTATTTTGTAACGGTAGTTAGATCATTTGTATGTCCTTGTTTGAATTGAGTGGTGTGATATGATTGTGTTTGTCTCATGTGCATATGGGTAGTGCTTTCTCTTTAGACCTCATTCAATTCTAATCTCTCCCCTCTAAACCCATCAGATGCCTCCCAGACATGACCCCGGATTTGTCTTCATACCGGAGCTCACTTAGTTGATCCAACAGCAGAATGCCTTGATGCAGCTACTAGTCAAAAACCATGGCAATAACAACAACAACCCGCCGCCACCACCTCCAGTTGACAACTTAGCCCGTTTTCTGAGGTTGAATCCGCCGGTGTTTTCCAGTAGCACCGAGCCGATTGTTGTGGATGTCTGGCTACACAGGATTGGAAGGGAGTTGACCACCGGTTGCACAGATGCTGAGAAGGTGCACTTTGCCGCACACCAACTGGATGGACCCACAGCCTCATGGTGGGAGAATTACACAACCACGTTCCCCATAGTCAATGTTACTTGGGATCAATTTTAGCAAGCATTCCGCACTGCTCATGTCTCAACTGGGGCTATGAGCATGAAGAAGCGTGAGTTTCGCAACTTACGCCAGGGAAACCGTACTGTGGGGCAATACGTGGATGAGTTCAGCAAGTTAGCTCGCTATGCCCCGGATGATGTGGCCACCGATGCCGCGAAGCAGGAGAAGTTTATGGAAGGGCTAAATGATGAGCTGAGTATGCAATTGATGGTGGCAACATTTGCTAACTACCAGGAGTTGGTAGACAGGGCTCTTATGATTGAAAGGAAGTAGCAGCAGATAGAGAGACGCAAAAGGAAGTATGGACAAGGGAAGTATAATTCTGGAACATCACAGAAGCCTCGTTTTACCCCGAACTCGGGAGGATATACCCATAACCATGGAGGCCACACTCACAATGGAGGATGTTCGCACAACCACAGTGGCCCCAAGAATGGAAATGGGGATGGAGCAAGCAGCAACCAGAACCGTTCCAACCCAGCAACACCCGCTAAAAAGGATCTGAGTCATGCCACCTGTTACAAGTGCGGGAAGACTAGGCACTACGCCAATGATTGTTCTGAGTTGAAGAATGGCAACGGAAATGGAAGCTCTGGGAAGAAGCCCAACCCTTTTAACAGGGGACAGGTGAACCACGTTAGCATGGAGGAGGTTGAAGAACAGCCAGATGAAGTTATAGGTAAGTTCTTGGTTAAGTCATTTACTGCAATCGTTCTTTTTGATATTGGTGCATCGCATTCATACATTTCGAGGGGGTTTGTGGATAAGTATAAATTTCCCACCAAAGTTCTTAAGACACCTATGTTAGTAAGCTCACCTAGAGCGGAGTATATGCGAAGCAGTGGATGTTTTCAGATGCCATTGACCATAGGTAGGCATGTTTTCCCCTCAAACCTGATAATTTTGGAGTCACAAGGATTGTATGTGATACTAGGCATGGATTGGCTATCGATGTATGGAGGTAATATCGATGGCGCTAGTAACTCAATATTACTCACCACCCAGAGGGTAAAAGGATCAAGTATGTGTCTAGGCATGCACCAAGGAGGACCCAAGTAAATTCTCTCTCAGGAGTTGTTCAGGAGGAAGTGCCTGTAGTGAAGGATTACCCGGATGTATTTCCACAGGAACTACCAGGCATGCCGCCGGATCGAGACATTGAGTTTTTGAAAGAGCTGTTGCCAGGCATCGGACCGATATCAAAGAGACCATACCGGATGCCCGCAAATGATCTGGAGGAAATTAAGAAGCAAATTAAGGAGTTATTGGAGAAAGGTTACGTTTGATGAAGTTTGTCACCGTGGGTAGCCCCAGTGCTCATGGTTTAGAAGAAGGATGGATCCTTGAGAATGGTTGTTGATTATCGTGCATTGGATGAAGTAACGCTCAAGAACAAGTACCCACTACCGATGATCAACGATTTGTTTGACTAGCTACAAGGAGCTAAAGTAATTTTCCAAGATCGATCTACGATCAGGATACCACCAGATGAAGATCCGAGAGCAGGATATACCTAAGACAGCTTTCACCACAACTACGAGCTATATGAGTACATGGTCATGTCATTTGGATTGACAAATGCCCCTGCATATTTCATGAGTATGATGAATAAAGTGTTCATGGAGTTTTTGGACAAGTTTGTCGTGGTGTTCATTGATGATATTTTGGTGTACTCGAAGAATGAAGAGGAGCACAAGGAGCATTTGTGATTAGTTCTCGAGAAGCTTAGGGAACATCAGCTATATGCCAAGTTCAGCAAATGTGAGTTTTGGTTGAAGGATGTAGGATTTCATGGACATGTTATATCAGGAGAAGGTATAGCAGCAGACCCTACCAAGGTGCAGTCAGTCACTGATTGGTTGTCACCCACCTCAGTAGGAGAGATCCGCAGTTTTCTTGGACTCGCGGGATATTATCGGAGATTCATTGAGAATTTTTCCAAGATTGCGAAGCCTATGAGGGAGTTGTTGAAGAAGGACACTGATTTTAAATGGATGGAGGAATCTGAGGCCAGTTTTCAGGAGTTGAAGAAACGTTTGGTTACAACCCCAGTGCTGATACTTCCGGATATACGCAAGGATTTCCAAGTGTATTATGACGCTTCTCGCTTAGGACTTGGAGGAGTACTTATGCATGATGGAAGAGTTGTTTCATATGCCTCACGACAGCTTTGATCGCATGAGTTGAATTATGGCATGCATGATTTGGAGTTAGCAGCCGTAGTGCATGCGCTGAAGACCTTGAGACATTTTCTTATTGGAAACCGTTGTGATGTATACACGGATCATAAGAGTTTGAAGTACATTTTCACTCAGAAGGAGCTGAATCTCAGACAGAGGAGATGGTTGGTGCTTATAAAGGATTATGATATGAAGCTGCATTATCATCCAGGAAAGGCCAATGTCGTAGCATATTCTTTGAGCCGAAAGAGTTATGTCAATACCCTCGTAAGCGGAGGACCGCAGGAGTTAGTTGACGATCTCAAGGAACTTCGTTTGGAGATAGTTCCAAGAGGTTTTGTCGCAGCAATGGAAGTTTAGTCTACATTATTGGGAAAGATTCGAGAAGTTCAGAAGGATGATAAGGAGATTGCTGAGATAAAGGAGAAGATGAGCAAAGGAAAAGCCAAAGGTTTTTGTGAGGATGAGCACGAACCTTTATAGTTTGAGGATCGTGTTTATGTGCCCAATAATGCAGAGATCGGGAAGTTAATACTTCAAGAAGCTCATGACTCGCCATACTTGATACACCTCGGAAACACCAAGATGTATTTGGATTTGAAGGAGCATTTCTGGTGGACTGGTATGAAGAAGGATATTGACGAGTATGTAGCTGTGTGTGATGTATGTCAGAGAGTGAAGGCAGAGCATCAGAAGCCAGTAGGATTACTGCAGCCTATGGCGATACCCGAATGGAAGTGGGACAAGCTTGGCATGGATTTTATCACCAGATTACCCAGGACCCGATCGGGATATGATTCTATCCGGGTAGTAGTGGATCGTTTGACCAAAGTGGCTCACTTTATCCTAGTGAAAACCACCTATACAAGTGTGAAGTTGGCCAAGATATATATGACCAGGATCGTATGTCTACATGGAGTTCCGAGGACCATCGTATCTGATAGAGGGACACAATTTACCTCGAAGTTTTGGAATCAGCTGCACCAGACTTTGGGTACCAGACTAGAATTCAGTACGGCCTTCCATCCGCAGACAGATGGACAGACAGAGAAACTAAATCAGATTCTGGAGGACATGTTGAGAGCCTGTGCATTAGATTATGGATCTAGTTGGGATGATAATTTACCTTACGCTAAGTTCTCATACAACAATAGTTACCAAGCTAGTTTGAAGACAACACCTTTCGAAGCTTTGTATGGGAGAAGGTGCAGGACACCGTTGATGTGGGATGAAGTTGGAGGCCGCCAGTTGTTTGCACCAGATCTAATCAAGGAGTCCGAAGAGAAGGTTAAGTTGATTCATGACAGACTAAAGGTAGCTCAGTCCAGGCAGAAGAGTTATGCAGACTCCAAATGCAAGGAGGTAGTCTATGAGATCGGAGACAGAGCATATCTTCGTGTGTCACCTCTGCGAGGAGTTAAACGATTTGGAATTAAGGGAAAGTTAGCCTCGAGATTTGTAGGACCATACCGAGTTTTGGAACGTATGGGTGAAGTGGCCTACAAATTGGAGTTCATAATGTGTTTCACGTTTCCTAGTTGAAGAAGTGACATGCAGAGATGGCTGATATTCCTCTAAGAGATACAGTGCCCCTGGAAGCAATTCAGTTGGATAGTGATCTGACCTACGAGGAGAAACCCGTCAAAATTCTCGAATTCTCCAGCCAATTTACACGCAGCAAGGTTATCAAGTTTTGCAAAGTTCAGTGGAGCCACCATACCGACGATGAAGCCACCTGGGAATGAGAGGAAGACCTACGGAAGGACCACCCACACCTATTTTCTAGCCAACCCGAATCTCGAGGTCGAGTTTTATCTTAAGGGGGGTAGGTTTGTAACATCCCAATTTTTCAATTTGGATGTTATACATAGGTCATCATATGCATATCATATTTTATTTGCATTTTCTATTATCCTAGAAATCCTAAGCAACTCAAGGACCCACAAAGAGAGTTGGCGATTTCCTTTATTTTCATATTTGAATTTTCTCAAATTTGAAAAGAGGATCATTTTGATTTTAATAATTTTTCTCTCTGAAATATTTCCAATATTAAAATAAATGAGAGGAGATAAAATGACTTCTCCAAAATAAGAGAGGTATATTGGAGGAAAAATGTTAAAATCAAATAAATATTTTATTTGGATTTTTATTGCTATTTTATTTGAATTAGAAAAATACGCATTTTTCAAAAATTGCATTTTTAGGCCAGAAAAATGTTCACTTTGTTCTAAATAGTTTATTTAAAAGGTGAAAATTGTTTTTGGCATTTTTAGAATTTTTTATTTTTTATTAGGATTTTTGTTTTTCGATGGAATTTATTTTTTAAAAAATTTTAAGTTCTCGCCCGACTGGGCCGAAGGCCCAGCCTAGCAGGCCGGCCCGCCCGCGCCACCGCCTCCCGCGCCACGCCGCCGTGCCGCCGGCGGACTCCAACAGGAGTCCGAGCCGTACTTCGCGCGCCGCCGCCCCCTTGCCCAAGTCGCCGCCCCCAGGCTTTAAAAGCCGAGCCCCGGCCACCCTCCCTCCTCACCACCGCCGCCCGCCGCCTCCACAGTAGCAGCAGCAGCCCGCGCCGCCGCGCCGTCACCCCACCCCCCCGCCCCCCCCCCCCAACCCCGCCCCGCCGGATCTCGCCTAGCCGCCGCCGGTTTTTTCGACGAACCGATAAAAACCACCGCCGTCGTCCAGTTTTTTTTGGTTTTTGTTTGGATCGGTTTTTCTTCGGTTCCATTATTTAGCGAGCGTTCGCCCGAACGCATCTGTTCGCGAACACATTTGTTCGTTTGTCTCTGATAACGAATGTTCTTTTGTTAGTCTTTATTCTTTTTATTTTATTTCAGCCAGGGACCTAACCGCGATTATTTTTATCACAGATTACCCCCTGATCTTCAAACCCTCGCAACTTTTTAACCTTTCATCCAGTGAAACCAACGCCAAAATCTTCGTCTGGACCCCTCTTTCCAGTTAATCAACTTGAACATGATTTTGACAAATTAAAATTTGGTTTCAAGCAGATTTTGAATTTGATCTTCTTTTGATCATAGTTTGAGTTTCTTAGCTCTGATTTGATTGATTCTTTTTTGCAAATCAAGGTACTTCGATTGAACTTTCAGTTTGGACTTTCTCATCTGAGTTTTTACCCTTGCATCTATGCTTGAGGTCTTATGTATGCTATTGTTTGTTTGCGATAGAATTTCCGGAGTGCGAAGCGTGCTACTACGAGTCTCTAGGGTTTGCAGATCGTCAGCAAGGCAAGTAACACTTTGATCATATCCCTTATTACCCGGTTTTTCTGCATTAGTTCCAATCCTCAAACATTACATGAGTAGGATATGTTAACATGTCGGTTCTGGGAAGTAGATGTTGAGGTAGTACATATTGCCCTTTCATTCAAACCTTGGGAGTTACTACGATGCTTATTATATCTTGATATGCTCATAGACGTGGTTTGGGTGAGTGATTCATGACAGTTGTGAGAATTATTGTTAACTAAGGGTTTACTTAAGGTGGCTACTTTAAAACACATCTAGGTGGATTGTTTGTGGGCACCTGGGGAATCCAGTGCTGTCCATGGAGATCCCGGGGTACCCGTGTGATCATCCTATGGCTCGCCACCCAGGCTCAAAGGGATCATATTGTTATTCATGCTAGAAACTTCCGTATGCATCCACATGCCATTGTGGGCTCTGGCATAGTTGAGTAAGTCATGGGAATCCTTTCCATGATGGGCTAGTAGATGTAGGGGATTATAGGTGTATCGGCCTATCTATCGCTTAAGGGGACCTCTTCAGAAAGACTGTGTCTAAGTTATCCGTTTCTCAAACACCATGCAGTGCGAGAAATACAACGGAGGAGGTCGAGTCTTGTGGGGAAAAGTGCACAAACCTCTCCAGAGTGTACAAACTAATCATGGTTAGCCGTGTCCCCGGTTATGGACATCTTGAGTATCTGGTACTTGAATATTTATGTTGATCTCATCACTTTACTCTAGTTAATTTGTTGGGTTGATGATTACTTTAATTGAGATTGAGATGGGGTTTCCATTCTCAATGTTTGTCAACCAACTTTGTAGTTAAATAAACTATATTCCTTTGTAGTTGGGAAACATTGGCTTTTCGCAAAAACATGATAACCATAGAGCCTCCACCAGCCATATATGCATATAGTTATAGCTATTTCATGTTCATTGCTCTACAGTGTTATTTTGCCAGCATATTCCATGTGCTGACCCATTTTGGGCTGCAACATATTATGTTGTAGACTTTTCAAACGACGAGTAAGGTGCGCTAGGTCGTTGTCATGCACTCAGCTATGCCGTTGGAGTTGATGGACTCACTTACCTTCGAAGCTTCCGCAGTTATCTTATTTAGATGGCCTTCAGCCACATTATTGTATTAAGTTCTCTTTTGAGACATTCGATGTAATAAGTGTGTGATTGCACTCTGTTATAAATCCTTCAAGTACTGTGTGTGTCAGCATTGCCGATCCAGGGATGACACTTAAGCACAGAGATTTGACCATTGGAGGTCGGATCGCTACATATCTCTGGGCCGTCTCGGTAATGGACATCACACTAAGCCTTGCAAGCAATGTGACTAATGTGTTAGTTGCGGGATGTTGCATTACAGAACGAGTAAAGAGACTTGCCGGTAACGAGATTGAACTAGGTATGAGGATACCAATGATCGAATCTCGGGCAAGTAACATACCGATGACAAAGGGAATTACGTATGTTGTTAGTGCGGTTTGACTGATAAAGATCTTCGTAGAATATGTAGGAACCAATATGAGCATCCAGGTTCCGCTGTTGGTTATTGATCGGAGATGTGTCTCGGTCATGTCTACATACTTCTCGAACCCGTAGGATCCGCACGCTTAACGTTCAATGACGATTTGTATTATGAGTTATGTGTTTTGGTGACCGAAGATTGTTCGGAGTCCCGGATGAGATCATGGACATGACGAGGAGTCTCGAAATGGTAGAGAGGTAAAGATTGATATATTGGGCGATAGTATTCGGACACCGGAATGGTTTCGGGATGTTTGAGATATTTATCGGAGTACCGAGAGGTTACCGGAACCCCCGGGGAAAGTAATGGGCCTACATGGGCCGTAGGGGAGAGAGGAGGCAGCCCACAAGGGGTGGCCGCCCCCCCCCATGGGAGTCTGAATTAGACTAGGGGAGGGGGAGACGCCCCCTTTCCTTCCCCTGCTCCCTCTCCTTTCCCCCTTTCCCCCTCCATGAGAAGGAAAAGAGGGTGGGGCAAATCCTACTAGGACGAGAGTCCTAGTAGGACTCCCCTCTCCTTAGCACGCCCCTTGTGGCCGGACTCCTCCCCTCCTCCTTTATATACGGGGGCAGGGAGGCACCCCAAAGCATATCAATTGTTCTCTTAGCCTTGTGCAATGTCCCCTCCACAGTTTACTCCTCCGATCATATCGTCGTAGTGCTTAGGCGTAGCCCTGCATGGATCATATCACCATCACCGTCACCACGTCGTCGTGCTGACGAAACTCTCCCTCGACACTTTGCTGGATCAAGAGTTGGAGGGACGTCATCGAGCTGAACATGTGCAGAAAACTTGGAGGTGCCATACGTTCTATGCTTGATTGGTTGGATCACGAAGACGTTCGACTACATCAACTGTGTTAAGCTAATGCTTACGCTTTCGGTCTATGAGGGTATGTGGACACACTCTCCCCTATCGTTGCTATGCATCTCCTAGATAGATCTTGCGTGATCATAGGAATTTTTTTGAAATTGCATGCTACGTTCCCATCATTAGTTACAGGATGATGTATTACGGAACGAGTAAATAGACTTGTTGGTAACGAGATTGAACTAGGTATGAATATACCGATGATCGAATCTCGGGCAAATAACATACCGATGGACAAAGGGAATTGCGTATGTAGTCATTACGGTTCGACCGATAAAGATCTTCGTAGAATATGTAGGAGCCAATATGGGCATCCAGGTTTTGCTATTGGTTATTGTCCGGAGAGGTGTCTCGGTCATGTCTACATAGTTCTCGAATCCGTAGGGTCCGCACGCTTAACGCTCGTTGATGATATAGTGTTATATGAGTTATATGTTTTGGTGACCGAATGTTGTTCGGAGTCCTGGATGAGATCACGGACATGATGAGGAGTCTCAAAATGGTCGAGAGGTAAACATTGATATATAGGACGATGGTTGATAACCCACAAGTATAGGGTATCGCAACCGTTTTCGAGGGTAGAGTATTCAACCCAAATTTATTGATTCGACACAAGGGGAGCCAAAGAATATTCTCAAGTATTCACTACAAAAAAATACACTTTCGTGATGATACATGTTTGTCACAGTAGGTCGCGTTTTCTGTCATGCATGTACATACATGACAAATTTATGACAGAATCAAGATAGTCATACCTGTGCTGTCGTAGAAGCGTTCCATGACATTGCCAAAATTATCATCGCGGAAGTGTCCACTTCCATGATGATAAATCGCGCGTCACAGAAGTGCTTTCGTCAAGGGTGACCGACACGTGGCATCCATCGTAATAGAACATCGTTAAGCTATCGGGTCAGATTTTGGATCCGATAACCCGTTAACAGCCACGACCAATGCCGATTTTCCACATGTAAAATTCTCATTGGCTGACGGATCCACGCGCCAGCTCTGCGTTGGCATAGGTGTCACTCATCGAACGGTCGAGATGGGCCTATGATATGTTGACACGTGGACCGGCCCAAAAGTGGCCCACAAAGATTAAATGGGCCGGCCCAACCGAAGGCCCATAAGATTTAGGGGACCATAATGGGCCGGCCCAGCTAAAGGCCCACAAAATTTAGCGGACCATAATGGGCCGGCCCAGCTAAAGGCCCACACGATTTTGCAGACCATAATGGGCCGGCCCAGCTAAAGGCCCACAAGATTTTGCGGACCACAATGGGCCGGCCCAGCTAAAGGCCCACAAGATTCTGCCGACCATAATGGACCGGCCCAGCTAAAGGCCCAACATTCTCTATCAAATCGGCCCATCAACGGCCTGTCCTAAACTTGTCATCAATGCGACCCATGGTCACTTCTGGCCCGTTAACAATCCGCTAAGTAATTGGGCCGAATTACGGCCCTGTGTATTTCCGGCCTGTTAAAGGTCCGACTTCATTTGGGCCCATTTACAGGCCATCAAAACTTTCGGCCCATAAACGACCGTGAAGGATTTGGGTCATATTCGGCCATGTCTGACATTCATCCTGTTAGAGGCCCACTATAGCTTTGGGCCACTTTCGGCCTATTGTCATTTTTGGCCTGTTAACGCCGGACGTAAACCATGGGCCATATGTGGCCCAACATCATATCGGGCCCATTAACGGCCCATATAAAAATGACGATAATCTAGCCTGACCGAAGTTCCGGCCTGTTAAAGGCCCGTGTATTAGGTCGGCACATTTACGGCCCGTCCGAATTTCAGCCTGTTAAAGTCCAGTGGGTTATTTGGCACAATCAGGGCCCAATCTCACTTTCGGTCTATTAAAGGCCCATGTATTTTATGGGATCGAGATATTTACACCTGTAAACGGCCTATTTTTACTGAGGGCCCAAATTATGTTTAGGCCTGTTAAAGGCCCACAATGGGCATAGGCCTACCAAAAAAATATGAAAGCTTATGCTGATTTAGGCCCATATATTTTTAGTGGGCTACATGCCAATTTCGGCCCGTAATCGTTTTTAGCCCAATTGGAATGAGCCCGACGAATGTTGGCATGTTGGGATCCTACGAAGCTTTCGGATGAATACATTACTAAGATAAACCTACACTATACAAAAATAGCGTCGTAATTACTATAGCCTGAGGCAGCATCATAAATGTTGTATCACAACAAAATAAATGCCAACCATACAACAAAAGGCCTGTTGGCATAAAGTTTACAGTCCTTCCAGATAAAAGCACCATCAGATGTATAGAAGCACAGATCATTTGACATGAGTGCTAATGTTTCAGGCTGTAGAATCTGATGGAGCAGCACGATCTCCACCTTTTCCCGCCATTTCTCTTGAACAACGAAGCGAATGTCTGATAGTCTGGTTTCAAAACCATTCATATCTTGACGACATTTCTCAACCACTATTCTTGTTTCCGAAACAACGTCCATTAGGGATTGGACTTGTGTCTGGAGCACAGATATATCACTCTGTCTAGCAGGAAGATTTTGTTCAGTAGGCGATTTGGACGAGGTTACCTTGACAACCAACCCAGAATTACGCAGGAAGGTGCTTTTTGCACTATTAGTGGAGAGATACTGACGCACTGCAGCAAGAGGTGACATTGTGCCTGTAGTAGCCTCGTCACCTTCAGGTGGTTGTGGCTGTTCAATCATTTGTTCCATAGCTTCCTGAAAGTTTGAACTTGTAGATTAGTGTACCAGATAAGTTACTAATGAGACAAAAACAAACAAAGTAGGTTAAACGTTTATACATAACTTATTTTGGTGAACTACTGTAATACATTAGCATGTATTGTAGTGCCAACTACATAATAAAATCACTTTCGGAACATATGTCCATGTAGCATGCCGACTGCATTGTCTATTTCCTCACATTCGTTGACATCTAAGGATAAAGAGACATGGTTTAAAGTAGGATGAACATAATATGACATCATTCATATCATGGGCAAACAGATATAAAACAAATAGGCTATTTTATCATTGTGTGCGCACGTGAACATAACAACTAGATTACAGATCAAGACCAAAAGAATATCCTTCATCTCTTTTAAACCATGTAAGGTGAAATGATACGTTAAGACAACTGTGAATAAAAGTGAACAGAGTAACTGACATTGGCTGCAAACCAAGTAGTTAAATGAACACATCACAGTACCAATCAGTTCAAGGCAGGAGGAGTAAGGACTTACAACAGCGGCTTGAACTGGTGTGCTCATGCCCTTCATCTTGCTAGTGTGGCAATCCTTGAAGATTTGCACTGCATTCGGTTTAGGTTCTTTTTGGCCCGCACGGGATTTCCTCTGTATTTGGAAAAAGTCAATATAGATACGATAATATGGCACAAAAAAGAGAAGGAAGTAGCAGCTATTTACAAGAGCCTCGCATTGTGCAATATAGCTACGAGATCCTATGGTCTGTTGGAATTTCACTTTAGAACGGTTGGTTTTGTTCTTCAAACAGTTAGCCTAGAAGAAGATACACTTGTAAGGCACATACATAAATACAAGTTCAATATGTGGTCTGGTCAAATACATATAGCCTACCTGATACTTTGGATCAGACCAGTGTTTAACGAGGGCTGTCCAGTCTTCATCTATAATATATTCCACTGGAGATGTTTGGGCGATTTCATTGTTAGCCTTGCCTTCAAAGTGAGATTTTCTAAGGTGGTACCGATACTGTCGCAGAGCAGACTGAAAAACATGAGTGCATGCTTGTCTAGTTGCATCATCTTTCGGATCCAACTTGAACCTCATCTGTTGAAAAAAGAATGTGAGTCTTATTAGGAGGAATCTAGAAAGTATGGGACAGAGCAAGACAATATTACTAATTGCGATGAATAACAGTACTTACGGATAAATGGTCAAGGAAGGTGTTAAACTGGGTATAGTATTTCTCATTCCAGTACTGGATCCATGTTGGGAGGATACGTGCATGACACCTAACGACAACGGCTGCCTCTGATACTAACTTGGCTGACTCTGTAGCATCACGTGGCCTTTTTAAACCTGCCTCAAAATGGATCTCCATTCTTCCTCCTTTAGATTTTGTTAATCTGTCAAGCATTATCCCTGATGTCTGTTTGCGCTTGCGCCGTGGTGCTAGTTCAACAACGAATATGGAAAGTGTTAGTGTACATCAAACTATGAGGGTACATATAAAGGAGCATGCAACTGCAACTTGACTCGGTCAGGTACCGTCTTGGTGTTGATGCTCATGAGGTTCATCTGATCTTGCCAAGTCCTGTTGTGTCAGCGGTGCTTCGGAAGTAGTGTTAGGTGTGAAGGCAGCTTGGGAACTGGCCAGTTCCGGAGCAAACGAACGAGTAACTGGTTGAGATGTTGGTACAGTTGAAGCGGATGCTGCAGCTGGTGGAGCAGGTGATACTGTGTTTGTAGATTTAGTCAGTGGACTTGGACCTTCTACTGCACTATAAGTACCAGCAGAATCTCGATGGCAGAACCTTTTCCGTTTCACCCGACGAGTAACAGCACTCCCTACTATATTATTTTCCTTGCTCTTTTTTGACTTTGCCATGTCAAGCTGTACCCACAACACAAAAGAATAAAATCACTCTTCAAAACTCATTGATGCATGATACACAAGCAATACTTTGATGTAAGACAACCGTATGAGGATGGAATATGTAAGAAAAATAGGACGGCATGACATATTCATAGCTACGATGTGCAAACTAAGCAGAAGGATTTTCAAGAAAATAGAAGTAATGCAAGCTAGACACCATATGAAAGATGCAACCAATATTACTCTGCCAAGTTAAAAGTGTCTTGTCATAAGTGGCAATTCGAAAAATTAGGATTACAACGTAGAAATCAATGCAAGATGCAACCACTATCAAACTGCCATGTTAAAAGCATCCAATCATGAGTGACTGATGCGGGATACACAACATCAGTACTTTGATGTAAGAACAGGGAATGATAGATAGATGAAGTGTATTCTAGACACAGAAAGCCATGTCATATGCACATGTATAACGTATAAACTCCGCAGGTGCAATTTAATCAAAACAGAAGAAATACAGGCTAGAAAACATATGCAACATGAAACCAATCATCACACTGTCAACTTAGAGCAAGCACCTGCGATGGTGGAGTATGGGAGATGAACCCATCATGTAGACTTGGGACATCAACTTCATTAGCAGTAGCAGTGGCAAATCTAGAGAGTCTCTGTTTGTGTCGGTGCGAAGGACCACCAACATCCCCTAACTTACTCTTTTCCTTCCTATTTTCTGATATTGCCTTATGAAGTCAAAACCACAAGAAGATGAATAAAATTAGCTCTGCATAACTGGTTGATGCATGATACAGACGAACACTACTTTGATGTAAGGCAAGCGCAGGATGGGAGGATGGAATATATACAAAAAAAGACAGCGTTTCATATTCACATGTATGATAGGAGGATGGAATATGTATGAAAAAACAGTAAGCGGAAGGCATTTCAACAAAATTAGAAGAAATGAAAGCTAGGCACCATATGAACATGCAACCAATATCACTCTATCAGGTAAAAAGTGTCTCGTCGTAAGTGCCATTTCAACAAATTGGAAGCAGTACAAGCTAGAAGAGAATGCAAGATGCAACCTACATCACAGTCCCAAGTTAAATGTGTCTTATGGGTAAGTGATCGTTGCAGGTATAAGTTGTAAGCTACGCAGATGCAATTCAACATAATCAGAAGCAATACAAACTAGACATCATATGGAAAACTCAACCACGTATAACAGTTCCAAGTAAGAGCAAGCACCTGTGATGGTGGAGTAGGGGAGATGTGCTCATCATGTACACGTATGTTCTAGAAACAGGAACACGTCTCATATTCACAGGCGTTATGTGTAAAGTAAGCAGATGCAATTCAAGTTAGAAGCAATACAAGCTAGACATCATACGCAACATGCAACCACATATAATAGTGTCAAGTTAGAGCAAGCACATGTGATGGTGGAGTAGGGGAGATGTGCTCATCATCTACACAGCTACGTTGACTGTCCAGCCTTGTGTTGTCTTGCGAATCTTGTTGGGAGGATGGCGGAGTAGAATCTGTAGAGACCCCCTGTTTGAGTTGCTCCGAAGGACCACCATCATCCACTGCCGGACTAATTTCCTTCAGCTGTAATGATTTTGCATTGTGAAGTCAAATCGATAATAAAAAGGAATAAAATTCGCTCTTCAGAACTCATTCATGCATGATACTGACGAACACTACTCGGATGAAAGGCAAACACATGATGCGAGGATGGAATATGTATGAAAAACAGGATTGTGTGACATATTCACACCTATGATGTGGTAATTAGCAGCAGGCATTTCAACAAATTAAAAGCACTACAAGCTAGACACCATATGAAAGATGCAACCAATATCACTCTGCCAAGTTCAAACTGTACGGAGTTTCAACAAATTAGAAGCAGTACATGCTAGAAATCATATGCAAGACACAACCAATATCACAGTGGCGACATAAAGGTGCCTTATCATAAGATATAGTATGTACCAAAAACAGGAAAGCGTGTCATATTCACATGTATCATGTGTAAGCTAAGCAGATGCAGTTTACACTAATTAGGAGCAATACGAGCTAGACACCATATGCAACATGCAACCAGATATCACACTGCCAAGTTAGAGCAAGCACCTTGGATGGTGGAGTAGGGGAGCGGAGACTTGGACCTTGTAATGCACTATCAGTACAAGGAGAATCGGTACAGATGCTCCGTTTACGTTGCTGCAGAGGACCACCATCATCGCCTTCCTTACTCTTTTCCTTCCTCTTTCTTGATTTTGCCTTGTCAAGTCAAACCCACAAGAAAAAGGAATAAAATTTGCTCTTCAGAACTCCTTGATGCATGATACTGATGAACACTACTTTCATGTAAGACGAACACTACATATCACACTGCCAAGTAAGAGCAAGCACCTGCGATGGTGGTGTGGGGGAATTGCGGTGATCAACTAGAGAGCTACGTTGACTATCTTCATTTAGCCTTGCTGTTTCTTGAGAATCATGTGGGGAGGATGACACTGCACTCTTTAAACGAGTATGGCGTCTCACAGAAACCCACCCGGGTGACTGTCTCATCATAAGTGATTGACGAGGGATACAAAAGAGCATTAGTTTGATGTATGAACATGGTTAATAGACATATGTAGTATGTATCAAAAACAGGAAGGCATGTCATTATCAAAGGTATAATCTGTAAAGTAAGCAGATGCAATTTAACCAAATTGGAAGCAATATAAGCTAGACACCATATGCAACATGCAACCACATTTGACAGCGCGAAGTTAAAGCAAGCACCTGGGATGGTTGTGTGTGGCAATTGAGATCATCAACTGTAGAGCTACGTTTACTGTCTCCAACTGCTGACACTGCACCCGTTAGAGCACTGTAACGCTTAGTGCTTATCTTCAAATTACACTGGAGCGACTTCTGTCTTTTCTTTTCTGCATTCATCAACACTGCGTCAGAGTCTGAAATACCCATGCATAAAAAAACAATAGTGTGAGTATGGGTGAAGTGTGTGCACAATTAGTACAGTGTAAAGGTAGCAGATAGCAGGTCGGTGAGAAATAAATGACGGGAGACATATGATATCTCTACAACATGCATGGGACACTAAATTACTACAGGATTCTATGAAAATAACAGTCGACTGAAAGCAAATAGGTCAGTCCATTTTTTCTGCACTGTCCGATGTACAAAGAACGGGCAGATTGCCTTCATCTACCTCCAGCGAGTCAGTGTTGACAATCTTCCTCGAAACGCCAGCGACCACCGGCCCAGTATTCCTCCCCTGCCTGCGCCCTCCCCTCGACCTCACCGCACCGCCGTGCTTGGCACCGCCCCCCGGCCATCCATTCAAGCACCGCCGACCTCCAGATCAGGCGCAAGCAGCTCCTGCGCCCCACACCCCTATGATAGATATCGATGCACCGCTTCCCTGGGAAACATGTGGACTAGGTGCTCCGCGCGCCTAAGCGGGTGCTGCTTCTTTTAATTGCGGTTCGACTGACCCTGAATTGAAATCCAGGCGGGCTACTAACCTCTAGCAAAGGTGGAATAGTAAAAGGGAGGAAACCTTGTGCATTTAGTATCACGAAGAAGATGCAGTAAGAAGCGCTCAACTAGTTTCTTTCGTGGGATGAATACGGTGTGAGCGGAGACGTAAGATTTGCATGAATAAGGGAATAGGAGTACCTCTTTCTGCTGGCAGTGCTGTGTCCTCCTTCTGTTTTTCCAACGATCTTCTTGTTGTTCACCGGAAACCAGAAGTTGTGGAGGACGGTGCAGCCTTGGACGAACCCATGGCCAAGTTGTTGAGTGTGGTGCGGTGGCCGTCTGTTGGCGGCGGGGAAGCAAATCCGAGGCGGCGAACGACGGCGTAGCGGGAACAGCTCCGGTGCGGTGGACGGTTGCGACAGTGGAGCTGCAGCAGTGAGGCGCAGGACGGCGTGGTCAGAGTGGTTCTGGTATGGCGCACGTCGGCGTCGGTGTCGTGGAGGTAGCTCTACCTCGGCTTCAGCTGCTAAGTCCTTGAGGGCGCTGCGGTTGCGGTTGCGTTGGACGACGACGTCGGGGTACCGGCTCCGGCGTGATGGAGGAGGGCGGCGGTGGATTGGCCGCTATGGGGTGGAGGACGGAGGAGGCTGGGGTTTCATGGCTGGTGGAGAGGGCGTTTTCGCGCCCACGGAGTATGAATGGGGAAACGGAGGGAGGCGGGGAACTAAGGGGGAACAATGTTTCGGTTTGAGACGCGCTTGTTTGAAATTTGGGGGAAGTTACAAACTTTCCCCCCATCTAAAATTTCGGACATATTGCGGGTTGGGGTAGGACAGTCATGTCAGGTGTCCCAAATGTGGGCGGGATAGATTTCGGCTGAGTGCATGGGTAGGCGTCCACGGCATATGAATGCTTCTCTGGCGTCTTGGTGAAGTTACAAACCTACCCCGGTTTAGACCTTTGGACATCGGGCCGATAGGCTACACAGGCCAGAGTCAGGACAGTAATTTCCTACCACCAAAACATTAGTCTCGCGCGGTTTCGGGTGACCAGAGGCCTATTTTACGCTTCGTTCAATATTTGGGAGCAGAAGCATTAACGTTTTCGGTTCTCTTGAATTGAACTTTCAGGATTTGTCAAACTTCACAAATCTTCACTCTTGAAAATCCCAAAGCTACGATTATTTTGGAATGGAGGGGGTACATTTGAATATACATTGTACACGAGTATATATTAAAAAATATGCAACTTACCTCAGTTCATGCATGGTTCCAGATATAATCTCCTTGGTTGCAAAAAAAGTTAGATATGCGTATGAATATATATAGCATGCTCAAACTCACAACAAATATTGATGCCCCCTTTTACATCTGGTTTACAAATGCCATTATCTCGGGTTCAAATAGATGAATGCACTTCCTATGAATTCGAATCTTCAAAAACCCCTTTATGTTGAATTCGACATGTATTCTATTTCGTAGCTAGCAATTTGGAATGTATCCATGCAAGTGACAAATGTATAAAGTGTTTCACACTAACAACATGGAGTGCACTAATTAATGTTTATATATGAATTGCAAAAAGCATCCATTGCCTGTATTTCAAACCGCCCTCACTCTATGGATCGATAATATGAAATAAACACATGCACATGCTAGAATTCAATTGTAGTTGAAGAAAGAGCCTACTCCTGGTACTGTATATTAGTGATAGGGGTGTGTACAATGTACACGTGAATACCAGGCATTGTGCGTGCGTGTATACTATCGACGAACTAGCCCCCAAGCTTGTATAACATACTAAGGGCATAGGGTTACAAATCATATATAGTCGGCTTATCACCAATGGGGATAGAGTCCTCCGCGACTCTGGTAGCTTCGTGTTGTACGCCGAGTCCTCCACATGGGTCTTCGTATAACACGTCTCGGTCCAACCTATATGTGGCGTAGGATGGAACCGGCCCATGAGTCTTCATGTTCACCCACCACAACTAGAAATGATGTGCCCACCACACCACACACGCAATCGGCCACTAAGAAAATAAGCATATACAATAGTACAACGGTATCTAGCTCATGATACGTCTCCATATTTTGTTGATGACACTGACGGACTTTGCATTTGATGCGTGCTCCATATTTTGTTGACGACACTTACGGTCATTGTATTTGAAGCGAAAGCATGATATGGTCACTGGACTTCAGAATAACCTCATCACGGTCACCACATACATTTTGTCGTGCTAACCAACATGTTAGAGTGGTTTCTCGAGCCCACCAAGGTTAAAGTCCCGGTGCTCGCATTTATCTTGTGTTAATTTCAGTATTTTCCGGCAACATACGTTCACTGGGAGGAGACGTTCCACTTGACTACGAGGCACCTATGGTGACTTCATAAAATCTCAAGATCATATATGCTGGCCCACTCTCTCGAAGGTGCTCATAGGGGTAGGGTTCGTGTGTGCGCGCTTATAGCGGTGAGTGCTTGCGCATATATATGAGCCCTTGCATTTGTACCGTGTTAAACAAATACATATCATGATAATACGGTCACTGGCTCACCCGTACAACTCCGTATTTTGCTGATGACACAATCAATTGACCAGTCAAATGTTCCACGCGGCGCAACTAGTGTTGCACCATCGGGGCGCGTAACCATGGGGGCGCGTAACTAGTGTTGCACCACCTGTCAGCCCGTATATGAAAGAAAGAAATGGTAGTTTGAGTCTGTACTGTGTTAATAAAATAGGAGTACATTTTAGGGTGATCATACGGTCACTGGCTCACCATACAGCTCCGTAATTTGTTGATAACACGATCAATTGACCAGTCAAACGGTCCACATTCAGCAGCGCACATTACCATAGGGCCCACCCGTCAGTGCGTATATGAAGGACAGAAATGGTAATAAATTAGTGGTCGGTGGGTATTCGAAGTCGTGAGACCTCTGGTTGGCAGTCATCGGTGGTTGGGGGCGTTCATTGGGCGGTGGGGTAGGGATCCCCGGAGAAAAAGCTCAGCGGGGGGGGGGGGGGGGGGGGGCGACGGTGGGGAGTGGTTTGGGGGGGGGGGGGCCGGCCGCGGGCGGGGGGGGCTGGCGGCTCAGGGGGGTGGAGTTTGATGATAAACTGGAGGCCCTTGATTTCGTATCCAACGGCTGGAAAATCTAATGACCAGAGATGAAAAAGTCAGTCGACTGACGTGTAGCCTCACCCCGCACGTACACATGCACGCACGCAAGACACGCACGCATGTAGGCATGCAACACTGACACGTACACACGCACGCATGCTGGCGTGCAACACTGACACGTACACATGCACTCACGAACACATGCACGTACGCACCCATGCATGCAACACTGAAACGTACCCTTGCACGCACGAAACACTCGCACGCCTGCATGCACACAGCACACGACGCAAGACACACGTTCAACCTATACATGCATGCACCCTTTGTTAAGGACATGGATTGTTACGGGTATTAATCAATCTTATCTGTGATAAGCAGAACATTGATGTTTGCAGCGGTCTTTATGAATCACAATGTATCGAACGGGCTATCAACATAGTAGGCTTATCTACATGAAAAAGATGACTTCACATTCAATGAACAATCATCGGTTTATGAAATGCCCGCTTCTGACTGCCCTGGCCCACCAAAGGTTCCTCTGCTATGCGCTGCCTGCGTTCGGTCACTGACATGCATGCCATGCACCCAAAGAGCCCACACGTCAGTGGAAAAACGGCACGGTGTCCTAGGTCAGAGTCGAGGGCGCCACTCGCGGCACGCCCGGCTGAACACGCCTCCGTGCCGCATTCAAACGCCTCCATGAAACCCGCCCGTGTGGAAGCCAAGAAACCCACTCTGGACACACGTCCGTTCATGACCGGGCCGTCGTTAAATGCAACGCCGGCCAAGCTCCTCCCGCTCGCCATCAATTTAATCTCCTATTTAAACGAGGCCAAACGCCGGCCAAGAATCGCACACCTCCGCCGCTCCCCTATCTCCTCCACCATTTTGTCCACTCTTACAATGGCTTACGAAGAGTAGTTATTCCACATCCAAGCCGGCTGGGTAGCCCGCAGGATACGAGCTATGCAGCTCGCTGATCCACCTCCCTCCCCTCGCCCGACGGAGCCAGTTGCCACCCCAAGCCGGCGTGCAGTTCAGCAACTCGCCGCTCTAGGCCAGCTCGACGGGGAGCGGCGCACGGGCGTCGTTGCTGCCGTCCACGCCACCGCCTCGTACCGCGTCTCCCATTTCTGTGGCCGAGACTCCCATGCCGGCAGCCGCGCCATGCAAGCAGCGATAGAAGCCAGGTGCGCGGAGAGCGACGAGTCGGTGCCCAGCGCCTCCGCGTCCGCCGCCATCATCGAGGAGAAGTAGAACATGGGAGGCCGCCGCCGCTTGGGTCCCATGAAGGCCACTGCGGAGGCGAGGCTTGCGTACACAACAGGTGTCTCACCGGATCCTTTTTTGTGAGGACCTTCGTCGACCCCGCACGGGCTCCACGGACGAGGGGAATGTTAGGATGAACTCGAGCCGGTGCCGGCCATGGCGAAGTAGTGGCCGGTGATGAACTCGAACCGGTGCCGGCCACCATCATCTTCGGCACCGGCCAATGATATCAGTTGGGCAGTGGGGAAGCGAGCCATCCTTTGCGCTGAAGCATATACCTCCGGGGCTCCCGGCAGTCCGGTGATCGTGCTGCCGGACATGAGGAACACAAATCGATCGGCGGGCGACCATTTAGGCCAGGTATTATATACCTGTGCTGTCTAGAACTAGCACCGCGTAGTTCATTTGAATGTAATAAAATCCGTCATGCTTGTATGAAAATCCGGTATTTTATATGATTTCCATCGTTGTTTATACGAAATATCTATTTGTCTACGTGTTTGCGTGAATTTCGTCCGGTTGGTTGAGTTGCTGTCATAATGTGTGCGGCTACGGTTGGATGGCGTAATTTGCGGGTCGCCGGTCGGTCTGCGGGCGGCTCGGGCGGCGTTGTGGGACAAAAAAACACAGCTCGTGCGAGCTTGTCTCCAACGTGCGTGCTGGAGGATGCATGACAGCATGGCACCCGAGCCATTCCTCGTTCATCGGTGGCAAAGACACCGGTGGACAAAAGGGTCGATAATATTTTGGCTACCCCGGGCAAGATCCAAACAGCCCCTCCCAATAGATTCAAATCCCTCGTTCGCCGTGGAATTTTGCCATGTGTCGTTTTCATGGACTAGCAAGATGCCCGTTCATTGCACGGAACATCAAGATGCATTTTTTTTACAAACTCCCGCATGCATGCAAGGGATAATTAATGCCCTCCTTTGCTAGTACCACAAGGCAAAATCCATTAATATTGCATCGATTAGTGTTAGTGGCCTTTTATATCTGCAAATTGTAATTTTGATAGTGGCCCCTTGTATATAAAAATGGAGGGAGAAAGATGAGAGATAAGGTGAGGAGGAGTGGAGCGTGGTGGTGACTGGTGGTCGGACTGGGCGGAGGCATGGGGATGGACGGCGCATTATGTCTAGGTTTGTATCTCTCTCACGCACACCCACGTAGGTGGGAGACGTGCACGAAGAGAAGAGGTGCACGCATGGTGCACGTACTCCCATCTCTTTCCCAACCACACCCGCGCGGGTACACTGTGGAGCTCATTTCTGTACGAAAAAGGCAGCCCACATGGTAATTTGGCATGTGTACTGGTTGTCCACTAGGTGGAGGGAGGATCGTCTACCACGGGTGAACAAACAAATTGCGACTTGACGCGTTATGTTAAATTAAAAAAAGAGGCAAACCATGTGGGGCCTACCTTAGAGGCAAGTCTCTATAAAATGGAGTACTTTTGATGTGTCCCATCAACTCGCAGAACGAGCAGAAGCTTGCTTAGTACGCCGTCTCCCCCGCCCATGGGCGCGGTGGCTCGCAGGATGAGGTGAAGCTTTCTTACTACGCCTTACACCCGCTCCCTCGCCCACGTGCGCGGTGGCTCGCAGCACGAGGAGAAAATTTTACTACTCCCTCCATTTACTCCTTGTCCCTACTACGTACTTTGGTTAGTACTCCCTCCATTTACTTATACAAGGCCACTATAAAAAATACATTTTGCATCTATACAAGGCCACAAATAGTAATCGAGACAAAAGTTACTACTCCCTCCTTTCCAGTTTATGGCTCAATTTCAATATCTCTCCAACCAAGGTAGACGGTGAGTGGTCGAATTAATTTCGTAGTTTGCACAAGTAATTAGTACGCTCGTTTTTCTCAAGAAGTTATGTTTACCGAGGCATTAATTAGAACGAATGCATGAATGACCACTAAATTTCCATGAACTTGTACATGCATTGGTTAGTTTCCTCTTGACACTGCTTGCGTCGGGTGATCTAACGCACCTCAAAATCCAACATGTAATGGTACTACTACTAGTATAGTAGAATTGAGACTTATCAGACGGAAAAACGAATGTTTTTTAGATGAGCCCTATAAACCCTAGTGGGTACGTACTCCATAAAAATAGATTTTTCCAAAACTAAGTTGCTCCCTTTCATGAATTCTGTAGTATACTCCTCCGTCGATGCTCCCTTTCATGAATTTTGTACTTCCTGTCGCCAACATGTGGGACATATAGCAACCGGGTCGACGTGTCAAGCACCAAATAACAGTGCAGAACAGCAGGGGGACGCACCCCACTCGTACCGGCCCAGTAGTAGTAATGAGCAACGAGACGTCAAATCACAATGCCGCACTTTCCCAGACGGACGAAGCAACCATTATTCCACACTTCGGTTCGCCATCATCTCAAACCACGTACTAGTATTGCTTCTGCCTCAAGAGGGACACGCGCATCACCTTGGTACATCATGACACGTGGGACCGCATGACAGGCCATGCTCCCCCGCCGATCGCTCGGTAAAACCACCTCATTTTTACTATACTTCCTCCGTATCGGTTTACTACATGGCATGCAC
This sequence comes from Triticum urartu, assembly GCF_003073215.2. Lineage (NCBI taxonomy): Eukaryota > Viridiplantae > Streptophyta > Magnoliopsida > Poales > Poaceae > Triticum > Triticum urartu. Next base: position 521,135,390 of record NC_053027.1, on the reverse strand, counting down.
GTCGTTCTAGGTTGAGAATTTAACTGGCTATATATGTGATGAACAGTACTATCTATGGATTGCGCCATGGAGCAAAAATTGAAATTAAAAAATGGTGGTACATATAGAGAGCGTTCGTCGCCAAATTATGCATATAGTACTATTAAAAAAGCTAGTACATGCTTAATTGGGGTGCTAAATTATATTAAAGTAATACTAGTAGTATGTACATACTGAAGAGTTAAAGTAACGAGAAGAAACATAACATAGTTCTGCTGGGGGCTCATCACAACACACCCCTCAAATTAAACTAAGCACACCTGGAATTAAACTATGCAACTAATCCGGTACACACTGCATTAGAAATTTAGAACCGCCATGAGCAACGACACTGCCACCTTACTCGGAGTCCTCGTCCACGTCCTCGACTTCGTCCTTGTCCCTCATCCTCTTGGCCGATACTCCTTTGCTGGATCCGCACACTTGGTTGTTGCTCTTCATCCAACCCTTGTAGATATTGAAACAAAGGTAGCCATCCATTGCAGCATAGTGGATGTGGTCTATATCTAGTACATTCCGCTGCCATGCATGACGATGAAACGTGTATGGAGGTTTCTCCAGTTTACCGTACGAAGGATGAACCATGGCTCCTGCCAGGGTCAGCATTGAAGGCTGACGAGAGGGCACCAGCCGATTCTTCTGGAGGTCGAAGGGGTTGCCTACAATGAGGCCTATCCGGCCCAGGACTTCTTCGTCGTTCGTAAAGTCTACAGTAACGAATTTCACTGTTTTGTCCTTGAGGAAGTTCTTAAAATCCTGGCACTCAACGTCGGCATGGCATATGTGGTAGACCAAGCAAACATTATGTATGCAAACCTAGATCACGGAGGGCTTCTTCCTCTCTTCATCCTTTAGATCCTCCTCTCGTCCCAGGACTGTGGTGTACTCAACATCTAGCCTAGCGACCCACTCATCATCTGAGTTTTCGAACATGCGTCTGAAGCGAGAAAGGCATCCTTTCACCGTCGCGGAAGAACTGGTGTAGATGACGTCGAACTCATCGCCGGTGATGGTTCTAACCTTGTACACACCGCCGATCGTGGAGATTTGGGATGCCATGGATTTGGGAGGAGGGTTAGGATTAGTGGAACTGCCGTAATGTGAATGGATGGGACGACTAGGAGTGAACTGCCGTAGTATTGAAGGACGTGTGGGGATGAGTAGGAGCGAACTGCCAGCGTGCAAACGGCAGGGTAGTGGCTTTCCATTATCCCATGATACGGGCTTCCGAGAGCCCTTGGATCTGAGATCGAACGGTTGCATGGCGTGATTCTAGACCTATGGGTGAATATCCTATCCTGGAGGGTTATTCTGCAAATTTTTAGCAACTAAGAATGCGACTGTTTGATCTCAGATCCAAGGGCTACCAGCAGCCCGTATCATGGTCGCGCCTACCACGACCGTCGCGTCGCTAGCGCGGTCGCGCCCTTGGAGATTTAACACAGTGTGTTAGGCTATCTGATGTTGGCATGTCATACATAGTCATCACTTAGTCACTCATACTACAACAAGGTTGGCTATAAGTGTTTTTTACTCCTCTCTATCTCTTTCTTCGTACTCAAGGAAGAAACGGTGCTAAGCGCGTGTATTTATTGCATTTGCCAAGGAGTGACCTCTTCCAATGAAATGGTGTTGCTAAGTTTGCTTCATTTAATTAGCTATAGACACAAAATTGTCTTTTCACCTAGGTACACGCGCTTAGCACCGTTTCTTCCTTGGGTCACGAAACTAGTCTCTCTCTTGTTGATTAACTTGCCACATCAGACTTTATGCCTATGTGGCAAGCTTAAGCACCTATAGGAGCAAGTAAAAGTAAGTACAGTAGTGCGCTTTACATGGCATTTTTGCATATGTGGAGGAAAGAGAGGCAAGGAAAAAGTGGAGAAGTGGGCTCTCATGCAAGAGCCAGCCTCTACTACCTGGTGGAGCATTGGGAGAGGCACCTATATGGAGGTGGTCAGGAATCTGGGAGACTCACGCCGGTCGTAGCGCCGCAGTTAAAATGATAATGGCAAGTCAAATCACGGGGCCCCACCTGTCCAGCAGTAACTCACTGTCAAATCACACAGCCCTACATTTGCAGCAGCCTACTCCCTCGTCTTCTCGCGTCTCTGTCGAACCGACTAGGCGGAACTGCCCCGCCGCCTACCGCGCAGGAAATGCCCCGCCCTCAACTTTCAAATACAACTACATCCGCTTAAGAATCCAATGATATACTTTTTGTGACATAGTAACTCATATTTAGTTAGTCAAATGGATGACCTAGAAGTACGTGCAGGCCCTATAAGCCGAGACGCCTAAAAATAAAAAAACTGAGACGGAGAGGGTAGTTCAGCACGTATCTTTTTAGATCAATATAGTCGGGATTCACCAAGGAGCAAAACCAAGTGGTAGCTGCTCCTGTCGTGTTGGTGTAGCAACTCAAGCAAGGTCAGTCCGCACACGCAACGGCGACACACTTAGCAGGACCCCTTTGGCCGACATGTGGCTCATCCACCGTCTTGTTCCACGTGCGATGCACCAAATTACAGTTCGGAGTAGCGGTTGGAATTGGAGGCACCCCGGTCATAGCACCGCAGTAGTAGAAAATGAGCGACGAGGGGTCAAATCACAAAGCCCCACCTTTCCCGCATTAAGCTGGACGAACGAAGCAACCATCATTTCACTCTAGGGCGCAAGTGCATAAAGAAAAGAAAAAACAATGATGCGTGCGGCAGCTACCTAGGGCACCCTAGGGTAGGGGTCTCCACTACAGATCCTTTTTTTTTAAAGCGCCTCCACTACAAATCGGCTTCTCCCTCGTCCTCTTGGGCCTCCTTTGGTTTAGAGGAATCGTGTAGGAATTTCATAGGATATGATTTCTATAGGAAAAATTCCTTTAGAACCCTTTGGTTTGTAGGAATGGAATCCTATTCCAGTGGAGGAATTTTTTCTATCCTCCACATTTCATAGGAAAATAAACATTAGCCTAGACTCAATGGAAAAAATCCTATGATGTGAACCAAAGAGCATCTCCTTTCCTATTCCTACTCATAGGATTTGAGATACATGTTATCTCATTTCCTATGACTTCCCTATTCATATGATTTTCCTACCCTATGAACCAAAAGAGGCCTTGAAGAAAACCGATGATGAGTGCGGCGGTAGGGTTTGTAGGAGTACTACGGCGTGCGGGGCCACATCGTAGTAAACGGGTTCGAGCCGACGCCTTAAATATGTGTGGGCCGCTTGGTTTTACGGTAACGAGGCAGCATTTTGGGTTCGGGGACCAGTGGAGATATAGTACGTACAAAACATTGTGGACGTAGGTTCGACCGAAAGGAAATGATGCATGGGCCCTGCATTTTGATATACTCGGGGCCGCGTGAAATTTGCTACTCTACTCAAAACTAGTAAGGTACACATGTATTGAATGCATGAGATTTCGAAACCAAATTATGAATAAATACACACTATAGCATGTAAAGCTTTGAGTCATATATGCATGATGTAGATATTCGTTTAGTTCTTATAGTTCATCTCATTCAAAATCAATAAGTTTTATAAAAATGTTAAGATTCATGGGGTTGTGCATTGTACTCCCTCCGTTCCAAAATAGATGACCCAACTTTGGAACGGAGGGAGTAAATCATAAAGTAAAAAACAAATAATGGCAATTCATTTAGAAAAAAATAATCAATTATGATACAGAAGATTCTAGAACAAAGGAGAAGTGCTTGTGTTTTGAGGTTTGTGCATTATGCTTAAGTTCAACCATGGAGTCTCCTAAATTGTACATGTGGCAGATCTGGTGGAATGTTGATGATATCCAACGGCCAGTAGTGCTCGGATTTGCCTATCTCTGCACTGTCGGGTTAGCTTCATCCAACGACCATCTTTCAAACTTATTGGCACACTATATAGTTCTTGTGCCATAGTTGCATGTTTTGGAAAAAAGCTACTAGTGGGTTGTACTATCTATTTAGGAATAGAAGATGTATACATGGAAGTTGTAGGGAAAGAGATGACATGGAGCATCTCAATTCCTATCAGTAGGGATTGGAAAAGAGATGTCATTTGGTTCACATCATAGGAACTTTTCTATTGAATATAGAGATGACATGTTTCTCAATTCCTATGAGGAGGGATTAGAAAAGAGATGTAATTTGGTTCATATCATAGGAACTTTTCTATTGAATATACGCTAATGTTTATTTTCCTTTGAAATTAAGGGAGTATAGGAATCCATTCATATGAAATGTGGAGTATATTAATCTATTCCTATGAACCAATTGGCTCTAAAGGAAAAAATCCTATAAAACTCATATCATATAGAGTTCCTATGATATTCCTCGACACTAAAGGATGCTTGGAATTGCTGCGGGTGATACGATGGTCTTTCTTTGTAGACTCCTCACCCAACTTTATAGTTACCTCTCGAAGATGAATGAAATGATATATATACATGGTATTCTACATGTGCAATTTGGTACATGAAAACTCGGTAAAAGTTTGCGAGGTTCGAATTTTCAATAAAGCTATATGCACTGCATTTTGGAACGGAGGGAGCATACGATAGTTGCTAACACTCACGTGGAAGATTTGTGTGTAGGAGGAGTGATTGTTCTGTTAAATGACATGGCAAAACTGACACTGTCGGATGCCGATCTAACGGTCCTTACGGCGTTCGTCAGGAAAAGGCTTGTGGCGAACGTTTGTCGGATAATGATTTACGGACACATGCATTGCATTGATACGTGCCCCCCTCTCTCTCACGCACACGCACCCTCACGAGTCATGACTCTCCCGAGTCCTCTCGTAGACTCGCACGTCGCACCCACCGTCTATCTGCAGGTAGACGTCATGAAGATATGTGCTCTTCACACCCTACCCTCAGAACTTCTAAAAAACAAAATACGGCGCGCACATTTTATTTTAGCTCACACGTCACACACTTGTACTATTACTCTTGCGGCGAATGTTCTTTGGGCATAGTATATTGTACTCTCACGAAGAGAAGTGGTGCACGCACGCACTAGTTCTCTCACACCCACTCGCGGGTACACGTAGGAGCGCATTTTTTTGAAGCTGGTACAACAAACTCACTCCACTATATATAAAAGCAGGAGCCTTAGCGCTTGCTTTACTAGGTTTCCTCTCGTTCACCCTCTCATGCTCTCCAGATCTAAGCAACACATAGGTGGCCACACTCTCTCTCAGCTCACGGCTGGTCACAAATCCGGCCGGACAACCTCGACCGGGGCAGGGGTGTAGGTGCATTGTTCATGCTGTCGTCGGCGGTGAGGGAGGAGACCAACGGCTGCCCGCGCGTCCCGATCGGCGGCCGTGTCGTTCTCTCAGAGAGAGCGCCGGCTCGGGAGGGCCTCCGACCCCTTCTTCCTCCCTGCGGTATTGTGGCCAAGATGCGGCCTCCCGACGCCGTCTTTGCGACATGCCGACGACCCTCAGGTATATATTCCTTCGAAACCTGCCTTGCTCTACTGCCCCAGCTCCCTTCGTGTGGATCCTTTTCTACTTTCCTCTGATGTTCCAAAGCCACCTAGACTTCTACTAAGGCACGTGCTTTGCACGTATGTTCTGTATGATAGATACTCATATACCTTCTTTTTAGAGAGAGAAATGGGTACTCGTATCTTGAGTAGATATCATAGTGTGTTTGTTTGCATGATCTAAGGACTATTCTGAAATAAGAAGCAAATCACTTGCACAAATCAAACTGAGTTCCAAGTAAGAATTTGATTACAAGATACAAGTTGTAGTTTTATTATATGTTGTTTCCTGGGTTCCACTGATGTATAGTTCCAGAGTTGTTTGACGGTTTACATGCATGTTTATGGACTATTTTGTGCAACTAAATAAGTCATTTAGGTTTGACAGACACTCATGTCCTGTATTAGCTTGAGGTATAGCTTATGTATGACTGAAATAATATATTACACTTTTTTGCGAATAATAAAAATATTACATTTCTCGATGAAGCAGAATAAAACTTTAGCTAGCATCATCCATGCAATGTTATGTCATGTGAACAGTGTAAACTTTGCAGTATAGCGGCATCTAAAAAATCCATTTTTACATTAATCTAAAAAAAATAAGTTAGTAGTAGAGTGTTTATTTCCCAGGTGACAACGAGGAACCAAAATGTGCTAGCTATTTGCCAACTTGGCGTACTTGCATGTGAGGAGGTGGCAGCAGTTTCTAGACATTTCTCAACTTCAGTAGGTGCAATCCAGATTAGATGGGGACTTCTTTATTTGTTTACTTGGAGAGCAGAGTCGGCCATGTGCACAAGGAGCGGGAGCGAATCTGGCAGCTCTTAGCCGTCAGATCATGTCATCCTTTGTTTGATGGACGGCAGTGATATGCATGAGAGGGGAAATGAACGGTGGATTTTGAGCCAATGCTTGTTTGGGCGGGAGAACCGAAGATGGAGTGGTAAATCCAATTTCAAAACTGCCGCATTATAGTAGTAGTAGTTTAGAAGTAAAGGTATTTCATACAGTCGACTCAAAGCGTTGGTTCAAACAGGGAAGAAAGTGGGAAAGCTGTAGCATGAATCTAGGACTTGGTTCTAAGATGAAACGGGGAAAGTAGTAATATCTGTCACTGTTTAAATAACCGTATTTCTTATTTGCGCAAACAGGGATGTTTGTCTCCATATCGTTTCGGGATGTCTGTCTCCGTATCGTTTCTATCCGCGCAATCAAAAGCACACACCTCAGTTTTAGTACAACTGCGCAAAATGAGATGGCTATCCCTCGCTGCCGTCGTCTAACCCCCCGTCTTCAAGGTATCCCTACATTGGTAGTAACTAAGGTAGAATGACCAACGCAATCTAAAAGAAGATGATTCATACGTTTTACTTCCTGATTGCAGTGCAGGAACGAGCGAAAACAACTGCATCCTAGTTCGGAATGCACTTTCTACCAGTTCATCCATGGACCAAGGAATAGCTGGCACGGCTACATGGCGGTTTTTTGGATAGGTGCGCAGACAAGAGGCATTGTGGTCTGCTTATTTCTGCAAATAGCGGTGCTTAAATTTAGTGGAATGCACAAGCATTTCAGCTGGTCAGTACACTGCATGGTTCAGTTCGGCGTTCCAGAGTGAACTCTGAATGGTGGCAACAAGAAAAAACCAGAGTGAACTCCAGGAAATTTAAGCCTGCCGAGAGGCCCTTTGCTTAGAGAGAAGCCTTGCTTATTTTTTCCTGATTTGTAAACCTTCTCACAACGTTGTCTTTTGCTGTGAACTAGTATATGTTTGTTATGTTCTATGAATCATTGAGATGTATAAAATTGCTTAACTTATGCTTTTCAAGTTTTTTATGAAGGCGAGTTTAATGTGAGTGTTCCACATGAGCGCTGGACTAGCGTGTGAACGTTTGGAATTTATTACATTGTGGCCTCAGTTAACTGCATGAACCACTGTAACAAGATACATAGTTGCTTATATGTCAGACAGCAGATTGTTGATTGTTAGTTGGTCGATAGCCTAGTGTTGAAGCGAGCTGAGCCAATGTGCCATGTTTTGCACAACTGCTTACAAGTGGGGTTGCACCAACAGTGTTTACAAGTACTTATGTATACGTCGGCGCACGGTTCTCGAACGAGTGCTCTATTTCAAGAAAACACACACTGCTCGTATGATAAACCATGACAACTTATGTCTTACCATGCCATATTCATGAAAAAACTAGTGAGGACGCATCTGTTTCGGCAACAATTACGATGGTTCTCACATGATTCACGGGCACACAAAAGTAGCAGCAGTTCCCATAGACGGATTCAAACAGAGTACTAGCCCCAGAGGGGTCGATAACGGGCAAGGTTCGGATAATTAGACTCAATCCAAACTACTATTAAACACTAGCTGGGGCAACTATTTCATGCCTCGATCTAATTTGGGTTGGACACAAGACGGACTTTGCCATGAACATCATCAAGGACGTCCCACAGCAGCTCAATCCTGTGAACCTTCATGAAGACAACCTTGTGGCCTTGCCACTGATAAACTTGTTTGTGGAGGCATGCCACGTCATCTTCCTGTGTAAGCTTGACAAGAACAGTATTCCTCACAAACGAAGGAGTAGCTTTGAACTTCTTGTGCTTCAGTACACCCTGGACAACACACATGACAACGGTGAGGCTGGAATACAACTCTTCATTGGTATAACCGCAAATGGCTTCCAGGATCCAACAGCCTAAGAACTCTGTTTTCCCAGTGTGTATATTCAGGTCGTCCACCTCATAGCGAGTGACATGTACAACCACACAATCCTTGTCTGCATCGGGGCTCTAATAGAAACAGAAACAAATTCTGAATTACTTTTTAGTATAACAAACACAAGTTATTTAAACCACTACGTATACCATGGTATCGAAGCTAATAAAATTTTGCATTATTAATCACCACATACTTCCTCTTCTAAAAAAATCACCACATACTTAGATGAAAAACCACAATCGAGATCGGCAAAGAAGGAAATCACCTTGGGCAGCTCAGTGGGGGGGACACATCCTCGAAGGGGGGAAACTGCTCCTGCAGTGCCACGGGGGCTGTAACCTCAAATGGGGCGTTGACCATCTCAGTATCTGGGGTCGCCTCGGTGGTTGGCTCCATCTTCTTGGAGCTCTCTATCTCGTGGGGATCAGCCTCTCGCGTCTGCTCCAATATCGGCAGATCTTTGCCTGGTTCTCCTTGGTCCATCATGAAACTGACGAATACTAGGAGTCCACTGAAAGGAAAACACAATCGCAATGACAATGAAACAAAAAAGAGAGTGAGGATCGGTTACTGCTCTGCAAAAGTTCTTTTTTTCCTCTGAACGAAAATATACCAACATCACGGATCCGCTTACCTTCCCTTCGTTCGGAGAGAAGAATAGTGGCAGATGAAAGTGTTGCCTTTCTTGAAGACGGTGAGGGAGAAGGGGATTCGGCGAAGAGTGAAATGATGGTTGCTTCGTCCGTCAAACTTAGACTGCGGGGAGGTGGGGTTTTGTGATACGACGGCTCGTTACTGCCACGCTACGACCGGGGTGACTCTCCGCCTGCATAATGCCTTCTAATTTGGTGGATGGCATTTGGGCCCGCGCGCTGCATGGCCCGCATGTCGGTGAACAAAAGTATAACGGCATTCAATAGAGGGAGACGTTTCAATTACCTAGGAGGAGCCAGAAGCGGTAGAGTGTCTCCACTTTACTAGTAGTAATTGTTTTTCTGGGTAGCTGTAGAGTGTCTTCACTGTACTAGTAGTAATTGTTTCTCGGGTCCCAAGACAAAACAGCCTATCCACACTAGTAAATAGTAAAATCAATTCAAAAACCTGGGTTCTCTTCTTCCTCCTCGCTCCCACCCACCTCACGTCAGCTCGCTCCACTCGTACCCCCAAATTCCTCACCTCACTCCTACAGAAAACCCCAGCTCCCCTTCTTCCTCACTCCTACAGAAAAGCCCCAGCTCCCCTTCTTCTTTGCTCGCACTACAACTAGGCTCGTCATTCACTACTCTGCTCAAATCCGTGAGCGCGACGTGACGCCCTCGAGGAAAATGGAGTCGGCTGACCCCAGCGCCAAGAAGATGAGGCTCCCACCAGCGGCGACGCCTGTTGTAGATCCCGCACCCGGCGGCGCGGGGAGAAGCGGCGACCCCACCCCCACCGGATCCCAGGAACCCGTAGAATCTCGGGTGGACCGCATCAGCGATCTCCCGGACGCCATCCTTGGGGAGATCATCTCGCTTCTCCCCACCAAGGATTGCTGCCGCACCCAAGTTCTCTCAATTCGGTGGCGCCCTCTACGGCGCGCCATTCCCCTTAATCTCGACTATCGTCAGCTATCTCTCTTCAATGATTTTGAAATCCCAGAGCCATCATCTCCTCCCACCAGGGCTCCGTTCAAAGCTTCTGCATCCCGTCATGCTACCTGAGCAAGCATACCATGCCCTGCACGGTGGACGCCTGGCTGGAATCCCCTGAATTCACAGAACTACAGCTGCTTGAGTTCTACTATTCCCCTGGAAATCACATACCACATACTACCGAACGCCATGAACTTGTGCCCTCAGCACCGATGTCCATCTCGGGGTTTTCGTCCTCTCTCCACACCGCCACCTTTGCGCAGTGCTACCTACCAGACAATCTGGTACTAAACCTTCGACTCCCATTTCTCAAGAAACTTTCACTTGTGCGGGTTCGTATATCGGAGGCCTCATTGCACAGCATCATCCACTCCAGTTGCCCTGCGCTGGAGTGCTTGGTGCTTGTTTTCACATTTAGAATCGGTTGTCTCCAAATAAAGTCGCCTAACCTTGTAAGAATTGGAATTTCTTTTGACGGAAGGCAGCTCATCATCCAAGATGCCCCTTCACTTCAAAGGTTGATCCTTGATTCTAGTTATTCACCGTTGCAAATAACCGTCCTCTCTGCGCCTAAACTGGAGACCTTGGGTGTAATACATGATCTCTGTGCTCATTTCAATATGGTGTTTGGCTCCACAGTTCTTCAGGTACTTTATATTATCATCTACACTTGTAACCATAAGCTGCATTTTAAATTTCTGTGCATAATTTATATATCATCTTCGAGTACACATTTTGTACTAATATTATGTTCTATGCTCAATGAAGAGTTTCTCCATGGATGGCCTATCAATGGTGCTGGATTCTGTCAAGATCTTATATATCCAAATGAATAGTTTTGATCTGAACAAGATTATTGGCTTGCTGCAATGATTTCCATGTCTGGAGAAGTTGTATATAAAGGTGATAATTTCACGCACATTGGAAGCCCGCATATAGTGTACTAGAATTAACCGTTCAGCTGTTGCTCTTTCGACACTCTTCTTTTAGACCTTAACTGTTTTCAATCTTCATGTCTATTTAGGAAACAGGACGGAGTAAGAAAGTTATAACCAATTGGTGGATTCGTAAGCATCGGGATTTTCTCACTTCTCATGAGATTCGATTGAAGACAATAACGCTAGAACGATATGTAGCCAACCGTGCAAACACAAGATTTGTCACATTCTTCCTGCTGAATGCGAGGTTACTATTGTCCATCAGGCTTAAGTTTATCAGCAGCATGGTTTTGACGGATGGGTATGTCAAAGAGCAAAAAAAGGAGTTTCAGGTGGGCAAAAGAGCTTCTGAACGTGTTGGGCTTCTATTTACAACATATTGTGGTCATAATCCAGTAAATTTTACGACCCAGGATGTTCATTCTATGGACCTGACCGATCCATTTGACTATGACTGCTGAAAACAGTGCTGGAGTTAGATGTTGTTGCCCTTTTCAATCTGGTTTTTTTGTAAACCTGATGAACAATTAACCCTCATGCTTTTGTACAGTTTGTAAGCTGGAGTTAGATGTTCCTGCCCTTTTCAACTTGGCTGTGACTGTCATATTTTCTTTGAAACAAGGCAAATGGCTTGCCATTCGTTTAATTTAGAGTGAAATATTGTAACAAATCGAAACCAAGGGAAATAACATCACTCTCGCCGGCTGCTTGAGCTCACTGTGCATTACAGAAGCCAAGTGATTAGCCCCCACCAGCACCCACAAACTTGTTTCGAACTAGCACATCAAATGGGCTGTCAATTTTCATAGGAAAGGTTGCATGACCGTGACAGATTTGGATTCTGACATTTGAGACCCACTAGGAAATAGCTTATCCAAGGTGGTGTCGACTTACTAGCCAGTCAACAAACGATTCTGCCTACCAGCCATTGGATTGACATCCAACATATGTCGTGTATCTTCTATCTCTTGTCTTCTTCTTCCTCCAATCGCCCAAACGAAACCACCCCGTCGGCTCCACCTACTCCCGCCTCCCATGGCTGGCTGCGCCTCCGCCGCCCTACCGTACGTACCCTCCAACGTTGGCCAGTCCCTCCCTCTATTCCCCCACACGTCATGTTATTCTCCGGCGACGTCAGCCCCAACACGCACCCGTGCCCGAACCAGTCAACCCTCGTACTCCCCTCCGCCTGCGACTGGACCGGCGCATCTTCAACGGCTCCTGTTCGTTCCGTCCGAGGCCTCGCCGTCGTCCTCCGCCTTGCGGCCTTGGTTCGCTCGCCGTGCGCGGTGCGCCGCCCTCTTGCGTTGTCAACGTCGTCAACAACCAAGAGGAACAAGGAGATGACTGTACGTGGAGAGGATGACAGTAGGGACCCACCAGCGTCATGGCAGTACGCAAGCAAGTGCCTCTATAGTACAAGCCCAAAAATATGGTTCCTCCTAATGGTTGGACATCTGGGGCTCACGCCATTGTCAACATAGTCAATAAACGAGAGAATTACACTACGAGCGGCTGACACCAGGGACCCAGCAAGTCGTGTAGTTTTTTTTTGAGGAACAAGCAGTTGTTATTTATACTAGTTTTAGCGACGGATCAGGGTAACGACGGGGCTGTACGGGGGCTGTGGCCCATCTAGCCAGGGTTTTATTTATGTTTACCACATCATGAGCCCAGTTGTGTTTTTTTCTTGCTGAAAATGGCTAGCCCAGTTCTATTTTTTTTTAAAGAAATACCCAAACAAGGCCTACATGCTTTATCAGCCCTGCTGGGCTACAAATCTTTCAAGACGAGGAGAGTTTCATTCGGTTTGCCCAGAAATGGGCTGTACATTTTTAAAACACATCAAACCGGGAATTAGTTTCAATTTTTTTTCATTACAAGATCTTAAATTCCATTGATTTTTATGCGTGGTTAATTATTTGGATTTTATATTTATATAAATTATTTTTCAAAATAGTTTGAATGTGAATCGATATTTCTGGATTAAAAACAGTTGACAGCACCGAAATATGCAAAATTTCATATACTTTTTAACCGTGGCCACAATATGGGGTGTGATGCTAACAAAAAGAAGATGGGCTCCAAAAAAATTGTTAAGAATTAGCAAATGGGATGTACATTATTAGAAATAATGGCATATGGGTTGTATGCTGTTTTCCACAGATTTGAGGCTGACTTGCGCGCCTACTACAGGTTGACGCGTATGCTTTCATAAAAAAAGGTTGATGCACACGCAACGCCCTGTCAACTTAGTCAACACACGAAAGCAGTGACTGTTGGATGTCCATCCAACAGCTGTCGTGCTTCTTCAATCTCTGCTCTTCATGCTCAAGCCGCTCAAACAAGCGCCGGCGGGACTGCCTGCTCCCTCCTCCCATGGCCGGCTATGCTGCCGCGCAGGCCTCACGGCCCCACCGTACTCCCATCGCTGGCCTAGCCATCCCTCTACTCACCCACACATGTTGTTATTCTCCGGCGACGGCAGATGAACCAGTAAACCCTCGTAGTCCTCCGCGTGGGAAACAACTACCGAGTATTCCCTGGCTCCGTGTCGTTCCCTTCCTAGGCCTCGCCATCATCCACCACCCTAGTGCTCTCGGCGCGGCCTGGTCAACGTGGTCAATGAACGACATCCATCGGAAGTGGACTGTACGTGGAGAGGCTGACACCTGGGTCCACGGCCGCACGCAAGGAAATGCCTCCTTATTGCGTGCAAAATAATGATTCCTCTACCTGACAGCTAGGACCCACAGGAAGGGCCTCTGTATTTCGCGAAAAAACGTTCTCCCGCTGACAGGTCGGACCCACCAGCTATATCTTCGCACGCAAGGAAGTGCCTCCTTATTACGCCCAAAAAAATGAATACCCCCCTGCTAGCTGGGACCCACCATATTGTTGGGTTGACTTGTGGGCCTACTAAGTTGACAGGGACGGAGAGCTTTGTCAACTTAGTCAATACTCCAGTGACCGTATGATGTCCATCCAACGGCCATAGTGCTTCTTCAACCTCTGGTCTTCTTGCTCCAGCCGCCCAAAGCAGCGCCGGTCGTGCCGCCTGCTCCTGCCTCTCGTGCCCGGTTGTGCTACCGCGGAGGCCTCACCGCCCCCATACTACTCCCACCACTGGCCAGGCCATCCCTCCACTCACCCACACCCCCTGTTATTCTGCGGCGACGGCAGCCTCACACCGCAGCCGAACCAGTGAACGCGCGTACTCCTCTCCGCGTGGGCATCCACTACCGCGTCTTGCACGGCTCCGTGTCGTCCCCTTCCTAGGCCTCGCCGTCGTCCATCGCCATGGTGCTCTCGGCGCGGCGTGGTCAATGTGGTCAACGACCGACTTCCATCGGAAGAGTACTGTACGTGGAGAGGCTGACAGTTGGGTCCACGGCAGCCACAAGGAAGTGCCTCCTTATTACGCGGAAAATAATTATTCCTCCACCTGACAGCGGGGACCCACTGGACGGGCCACCAGTATTTTGCGAAAAAAAATCGTGTCCCCCTGACTGCTGGGACCCACTTGACGGGCCACCGTATTTCGTGAAAAAAACGTTCCCCCCACTGTCAGCTCGGACCCACCGGAAGTGCCTCCTTATTACGCACAAAAAAATGAATACTCCCCCGGCTAGCCGGGACCCACCTTGCTGGGAGGCTGACTTGTGGGCCTACTAAGTTGACAGGGACGAAGGGCTTTGTCAACTTAGTCAATATGAACGATTCTAGCTCCAATGACCGTACGATGTCCATCCAACGGCCGTAGTGCTTCTTCAACCTCTGGTCTTCTTGCTCCAGCCGCCCAAAGCAGTGCCGGTCGTGCTGCATGCTCCTGCCTCCCGTGGCCGGCTGTGCTGCCGCAGAGGCCTCACCGCCCCCTACTATTCCCACCGCTGGCCAGGGCCTGCGGCGATGGCAGCCTCACACCGCAGTCGAACCAGTGAACCCTCGTAGTCCTCTCTGCGCGGGCTTCCACTGCCGTGTCGTCCCCTTCCTAGGCCTCGCCGTCGTCCACCACCGTGGTGCTCTCCGCACGGCATGGTCAACGTGGTCAAGTAACGACTTCCATCGGAAGAGTACTGTACGTGGAGAGGCTGATAGCTGGGTCCACGGCCACAGCCCAGTTTTTTTGTGATTTGCCAAGTAAGTCGCTTTGTCAGGCCTGTTGGGCTACAGATCTTTCAAGACGAGGAGAGCTTTCATTCGGCTGGCCGAGAAAATGGCCCATCAGTAATGAGAAATGGGTTGTACATTTTTAAAACATATCAAACCGGCAATTAGTTTCAAATATCTTTTTTTTTCATTTCAAGATTTTAAATTACATTAATTTTTATGGGTGGAGAATTTGTTGGATTTTATATTGATATACATTTATTTTTAAAATCAGTTTGAATGTGAGTCGAAATTTCGGGATTACACTACTGGAATCAGCTACTTTGCCATCTGCCAGCTCTTTGCCGTCAGCTAGCGGACAGCAAAGAAGCTCTTTGCCATCAGCTACCAAAAAGCAGACGGCAAAGAAATGGCAGACGGCAAAGAAATGGCAGACGGCAAAGAAGCTCTTTGCCGTCCGCAAGCACTTTGCCGTCTGCCAGCAGACGGCAAAGAATCTTTGCCGTCCGCTGGCAGACGGCAAAGAGAGAGGTGGCCCCCACCCCCGCCCGTTTGGAAAAAAACTTAACGGCCCACCTCTTTGCCGTCTGCCAGCAGACGACAAAGAGGCAAAAGGGCGGATGGCAAAGAGAGGCGGACGGCAAAGAGGACACTACCTAACGGCCCGTACCCCCCGCCCGTTACTCTCTGTTCTCTCCTCGCCGACGCGCCCCGCCACCACTTCCCACCCCACCGCCGCCGCCGCCGCCCGCCGCGCGCCGCCGCCCCCACCACTCGCCACCGCCCCGGCCCCCCGCCCGCCCCCGCCCCGGCCCCCCGCCCCGCCCCCGGCCCCCCCGCCCCGGCGCCCCGCCGCCCGCCCCCCCGCCCCGGGCCCGGCCCCCCGCCGCCCCAGGCCGCCCCCCCGCCCGGGCCAGCTCCTCCACCGCCCCGCCCCCTTCCTCCACCAGCCCTGCCCCAGGTGAGCCCCCCTCCTTTTTTCTGTTTTTTTTGTTTTTTTCCTTTTTAGTTTTAGTTTAGATTTAGTTTTAGTTTTAGTTTTAGGTTTAGTTTTAGTTTAGTTTTAGGTTTAGATTTAGTTTTTTCCTTTTTTCTGTTTTATTAGTTTTAGGTTTATGTTTAGTTTAGATTTAGTTTTAGTTTTAGTTTTAGTTTTAGGTTTAGTTTAGTTTGAGGAAAGAAGAAGAAGAAGAGAAAAAGAGGAGAGGAGGAGAAGAAGAAGAGGAAAAAGGAAAGGAAGAAGAAGAAGAGGAGGAGGAGGAGAAAAAAGAAGAAGAGGAAGAAGAAGAAGAAATAGGAGAGGAGGAGAAGAAGAAGAAGAAAAAGGAAAGGAGGAAGAAGAAGAAGAAGAAGGAAAAAAAGGAAGAATAGGAAGAAGAAGAAAAGGAAAAAAGAGGAAAAAAACCCGACCCGACACGCCACCCCGACCCCGACCCGGCACCCCGACACGACACCCCGACCCCTAGACCCCGACCCCGACACCCCGACCCCGACCCCGACACCCCAAGCCTGACCCGACATCCCGACCCCGACACCGAAACGCACCCCGACACCGACACGCCACCCCGACCCGGCACCCCGACACGACACCCCGACCCCTAGACCCCGACCCCGACACCCCGACCCCGACCCCGACACCCCAAGCCTGACCCGACATCCCGACCCCGACACCGAAACGCACCCCGACACCGACACGCCACCCCGACCCGGCACCCCGACACGACACCCCGACCCCTAGACCCCGACCCCGACACCCCGACCCCGACCCCGACACCCCAAGCCTGACCCGACATCCCGACCCCGACACCGAAACGCACCCCGACACCGACACGCCACCCCGACCCGGCACCCCGACACGACACCCCGACCCCTAGACCCCGACCCCGACACCCCGACCCCGACCCCGACACCCCAAGCCTGACCCGACATCCCGACCCCGACACCGAAACGCACCCCGACACCGACACGCCACCCCGACCCGGCACCCCGACACGACACCCCGACCCCTAGACCCCGACCCCGACACCCCGACCCCGACCCCGACACCCCAAGCCTGACCCGACATCCCGACCCCGACACCGAAACGCACCCCGACACCGACACGCCACCCCGACCCGGCACCCCGACACGACACCCCGACCCCTAGACCCCGACCCCGACACCCCGACCCCGACCCCGACACCCCAAGCCTGACCCGACATCCCGACCCCGACACCGAAACGCACCCCGACACCGACACGCCACCCCGACCCGGCACCCCGACACGACACCCCGACCCCTAGACCCCGACCCCGACACCCCGACCCCGACCCCGACACCCCAAGCCTGACCCGACATCCCGACCCCGACACCGAAACGCACCCCGACACCGACACGCCACCCCGACCCGGCACCCCGACACGACACCCCGACCCCTAGACCCCGACCCCGACACCCCGACCCCGACCCCGACACCCCAAGCCTGACCCGACATCCCGACCCCGACACCGAAACGCACCCCGACACCGACACGCCACCCCGACCCGGCACCCCGACACGACACCCCGACCCCTAGACCCCGACCCCGACACCCCGACCCCGACCCCGACACCCCAAGCCTGACCCGACATCCCGACCCCGACACCGAAACGCACCCCGACACCGACACGCCACCCCGACCCGGCACCCCGACCCCGAGACCCCGACCCCGACACCGACACGACACCCCGACACCGACACCCTGACACCACACCCACCCTTACCCCGACACCGACACGGCACTACCCCGACATCGACACGACACCCCGACCCCCCGACCCCGAAACAGCACCCCGACCCCGACACGGCACCCCGACATCGACAGGACACCCCGACCACCGACACCTCCCGAAAAGGTGTTCTTTGGCCTTCCAGAGGCCGACGGGGTCATATATTTGTGAATTATTAGTTAGGTCATATATTTTTTGATTTTGTTATGAAAAACATCATATATAATTGTGTTGATCGTGTAGTTTTAAATGTGCAGTTGTTTCATCGCTGCGAGGTTTGGTGTTCGACGACCTCGCCGTGCGTTTGACGAGCTCTGCCCCTTCGTTCGTGGGTGAGCACAAATGACAAGTCCTCCTCCCCCATTAATTATTTGATCTATTCCGATGAAACTTGATAGCTAGCTATATATATGTCTTGAATCATCAGTATGCGTAACCAATATGTGTCTCCCGTTCGAAAGCGTCATAGTTATAAATATGCATGCATTTGCATATTTATAACCTTGATTCTTTCGAATTGTCCAACGCTATCCATGGACAGCCCGAGTATGTGTAGATTGGGTTCGTTTTCCCATATGCTTTGCTCCGGATCCGACGCATATATTTCGTCAGTGCCTCCCCTGTTGTTCTCCGGGTACACATCCTCTCTGTTTATTGCAGAGACGTGTATCAGGAGAACAGCGGGGAGGTGCTGCCAAAATTTTGCGTCGGATCCGGAGCATAGCATGGGAAAATGAACCCAATCTACACATACACGGGTGGGATTAGGACCTATCATTACCTATTAGAGTGTAGGTTGCATGGACGTAATAAAATTGACAAAGTAGATCAACTGATGAATATATACATGGTGAATTACATATATAATTGTTGTGTGTCCAGTAGCTCTGAAAGTCAAGATGAGTGACCGTGCTTGGATGTATACCGGTCACACTGGTCAGAACAAATGGAGCGCTGAATGGTTCACAAAAACTAAGGGGTTTGTGCAAGCCGCATTTGCAAATGGCCAAAAGAAAACCTGGTGCCCCTGTTTCCGGTGCGGCAATTGGGAAAAGAAGACAGAGGCTGAAATGGGCAAACACCTGCAGAAGAGTGGTTTTACGCCCGATTATACGGTGTGGACATTTCATGGTGAGTCTGCCCAACGTGACCGAGCTGAGGTGGATCGTCGTCGCACCGACGAGCATGGTACCGGGATGGAAAACATTGTGCAAGGCTATGATGATGCTCGGGATTCGGACGAGGAGATGGAGGAATCTGCAAAGGCCTTCAATGAAATGTTGGAGTCTTCGAAACGTCCGCTCCACGAGCACACTGAGCTTTGTCAGTTGGATGCCATCTCACAAGTAATGGCTCTGAAGGCTCAGTTCAACTTGGGCAGAGAATGCTATGACGCAATTATGACAGTATTTGGACGCTTTCTACCCAAAGGCCATGTAATGCCTGCAAACCTGTACCAGTTGACAAAATCCTCCGTGCACTGAAGATGCCCTATGAGAAGATACATGCCTGTGAGAAAGGATGTGCCTTATTTAGGCTTGACTATGCGGACTTGAACTATTGTCCCATTTGCAAGTCTTCCAGGTATATTGTGGTAGACAACGGTATGGGTGAGAAGACACACACCAAAATCCCCGTTAGTGTTCTTCGGTATATGCCAATCGTACCAAGACTTCAACGTCTTTTCATGGTCGAAGAGACGGCCAGACAGATGACATGGCACAAAACAGGCAAAAGGACAAACGTGCCCAAATGGAAGGTGTGCCACACCATCAAGGCAGCTCCAACTTATATTAGTTCGGGCGCAACTGGGTATGTGGTTTGCTTCATGATTCATGCAATTCATTCATCATGCTAGCTTGAGCCCTTTAATTACTAATTTTCATTGTTTCTCTCTTTCAGGCACGCTACAATAAGGCGGATAAGGTGCCAGAGGTGTACGACCTGTATGCCATGGCCCACACTGCCTCTTTCAAGAAAGTCAAGGCTTTCTCTCAGTCTGACCTCGATGATGCAAACAACTTCACCAACATCTCCTCCCACAACAAGCTCGTGAGATATAGAGATGAGGGGAAGGCGAGGAAAGGGGAGGACTTTAACCCGAGCCAGGGTCCCATTGATCCAGAGCTGGTGATGATATCTGGTGGCGGGAGGTCCCATGGCTCCATAGCCATTGGAGATGGACTTATCCGTTGTCCTAGCACTCTCCCGGAGATCAAGGCGCGCCAGTCGAGCTCCGCTCCTGAGATAAGGCCTCGTGAACGGCCAGTGCAACTCGCCATCAAGGTTAGTGATACGTACTCAGTTATCTTTCTCCATTACATTGTGTGCGCTTCCATCAATGATTACAAATGGTCATGTGAGTGGTGTTGCAGGCTGCTATACAGAGTGAGAGAGATAGAATGGAGAAACTTCTGGCGGAGGCGGCGGAGAGGCAGCGGGAGTTGGAGGAGAGGATGACAAAGATGATGGAGGAGGAGAGGGCACAGAATGACATGCAGGCAAGGGCCATGTACGAGCTCCTTGTGGCAAGTTTCTTCTGCAGATTAGCCAAAACATTCATGTAGTGTTTGTCTCATTACTAACTAGTATGACTGAGTCGTCAAAACCAAATGTGCAGTCTGTGTGCGAGAAGACAGGTCAGACCGCTCCGCCGATGCCAGTGATTGCTCCTGGGACCACGGTGAGTTTTATTTGAATGGACACTACTTGCTAGTCTTAACATTTGAGTGTCATCATGCTAACAAGACATTGGAAATGATCTTTCGTGCAGCGTAACTCCAAACAAGCATCGCACGATCCTTCTCCATCTACCGACACGAGCCACCCCGCTCCTACACCTCCTGGATCTTGGTAAGTTCATCTAGTGTTTTGCTTAACACATGCATAAAGACCTAGACTTAGCTTTATTTCCTCCAATGCTTACCATAATGACCTAGACTTAGCTTCTTCTCCTCCAAAATGACTTAATAAGCTTACTGACCTCCAAAACCATCCATTTTACCTAAGTTAGCTCTAAAATGATCTGTACTTAGCTTACTTATGTCAAAAATTGCATAATTAGCTTAGTTAGCTCATAGACGATCCATTTTACCTAATTTAGCTCTAAAATGACCCATTTTACCTAGGTTAGCTTATAAATGATCCAGTTCATCCAAGTTAGCTCAAAAATGACCCATTTTACCTAGATTAGCTCCTAAATGATCCATTTTACCTACGTTAGCTTTAAAATGACCCATTTCACCTAGGTTAACTCCAAAATGACCCATCTTACCTAGGTTATCTCATAAACGATCCATTTCAACTAATTTAGCTCATAAACGATCCATTTCACCAAGTTAGCTAAAAAACGATCCATTTCACCTAAATTAGCTCTTAAATGATCCATTTCACCTAAGTTAGCTCAAAAAGATCCATTTCAACTAAATTAGCTCATAAATGATCCATTTCACCTAAGTTAGCTCAAAAATGATCCATTTCAACTAAGTTAGCTCATAAATGATCCATTTCACCTAAGTTAGCTAAAAAAGATCCATTTCACCTTAGTTACCTCAAAAACGATCCATTTGACCTTAGTTAGCTCATAAACGACCCATTTCAACTAAGTTAGCTCATAAATGATCCATTTCACCTTAGCTAGCTCATAAACAACCCATTTCAACTTAGTTAGCTCATATATGATCCATTTCACGTAAGTTAGCTCATAAATGACATACTCTTCTTGTTCTAGTCTTCTTATTGTTCTACTCTTCTTGTTCTAGTCTTCTTCTTGTTCTACTCTTCTTCTTGTTCTACTCTTCTTGTTCTAACTTTCTTATTTTTCATTTTGCAGATTTCATTCACTTGACGAAAGCTTGCATAGATTGAGTGCTCCTTATCCCTTTCTCTGTTTCTTTTGTATCATTGAACTATGCATGTATCGTTGGATGAAACTATTGTAATATATATGGTTGGATGCCTCTATGTTGAACTTGTTATGTATGATGGAACTATGCATGTAATATATATGGTTGGATGATGAAGTTATGTGTTGGATATCTTATATGTTTGCTCTGTAATGGCCTTTTGAAATATATCTATATATGTCATATATATTTGTGATGAAAATTGTTGGATTTAATAAAAATAGATAAAAGAGCCAATATGCAGGCTCTTTGCCGTCTGCCACCGACGGCAACGGGCTCTTTGCCGTCTGCCGCGGACGGCAAAGAAGACACGTGGCATCCAGCTGTGCTTCCTGGGAGCTGACCCATTTGGTTAGTTTTCCTACAGTGGCAGACGGCAAAGACTTTGCCATCAGTGGCAGACGGCAAAGAACCTGCCATGTAGTGACGTGTAGATGACATCATACGGCGGACGGCAATGACACTAGAAATTTTGCCGTCAGCGGCGGACGGCAAAGGCCTGCCGTTAGCCACTTAACGGACTGACAGCGCAATTATTGCCGTCCGCTCTCTTTGCCGTCCGCCGCAGATGGCAAAGGGCCTTTGCCATCAGCCGCCAGGAAGCAGACGGCAAAGTAGCTGTTTACCGTAGCCTACTTTGCCGGAGCCTTTTGCCGTCCGCGGCTGACGGCAAAGGCCTTTGCCGTCCGCCATTCATGCCTTTGCCGTCCGCCGTGGCAGACGGCAAAATAGCTGATTCCTATAGTGTTAAAAACAGTTCGGACCGCACCGAAATATGCAAAATTTCATATAATTTTTAACTGTTGCCACAATATGGGCTATAATGCTAACAAAAATAATATGGGCTCCAAAAAACCTTAAGAATTAGCAAATGGGCTGTAAATTATGAGAAATAATGGCAGATGGGCTGTATGTTGTTTTCCATAGATTTGAGGCTTTCCTAAAAAAAGGTTGACGCACAAGCACTGACTGTTGGATGTCCATCCAACGACCGTTGTGCTTCTTCAATCTCTGCTCTTCCTGCCCCAGCCGCTCAAACAAGCGCCGACGGGACTGCCTGCTCCCTCCTCCTCACGGCCGGCTGTGCTGCCGCGCAGGCCTCACCGCCCGACCGTACTCCCATCGTTGGCCTAGCCATCCCTCCAGTCACCCACACCTGCTGTTATTCTCCAGCGACGGCAGACGAACCAGTAAACCCTCGTACAGTCGTACTCCCCTCTGCGTGGGAAACAACTGCAGAGTCCTCCCTGCCTCCGTGTCGTCCCCTTCCTAGGCCTCGCCGTTGTCCACCGCCATGGTGCTCTCAACGCGGTGTGGTCAACGTGGTCAAGGAACGACTTCCATCGGATGTGGACTGTATGTGGAGAGGCTGACAGCTGGGTCCACCGCCGCAGCAAGGAAGTGCCTCCTTATTACGCGAAAAATAATGATTCCTCCACCTGACAGCTGGGACCCACCGGACGGGCCACTATATTTCGCGAAAAAAAACGTTTCCCCCTGACTGCTGGGACCCACCACCTACATCTTCGCACGCAAGGAAGTGCGTCTGGGCAAAAAAATGATTCGCCCCCTGACTGCTGGGACCCACCAGCTACATCTTCACAGGCAAGGAAGTGCCTGACAGTCGAGACCCACCTGGTCGAAGCGTACGTAGCGTTATCATTCTGGTCGCGAACGTGTACGTACATACTGGTCGATGTAGAGGCGCGCACGTGTCGTAGTAGAGGCGTGCACGTAGCATGTACACGTACATACAACGGCCAGGGTGCAAGAAAGAAAATACGGCCACGTATGTGTACATACGGGCGGGGTCTCGAACGCCTACTCGCGCATACGTACGGCCAGGGCTCGTGTACATGGCTGGGTCGGAACGGAGAAACAGCGTCATCGTCGTGTTCATGGGGAGGCAACGAAATGCGTCGTGTTCATGGGGAGGCAACGGAATGCGTCGTGTTCATCGGGAGGGCTTGGATGGAACAGGCGATGGAAACGAGGCCTGGAGTACCGCAGAACGGAGGAAACGGCCTTGTGTTCGACCGGCCACGTTCGAAACGGGATCCTGTTCATCGGGAGGGGTCTGGCGTACCACAAAACGGAGGAAACGGACCTCCTATGGTCGAAACGGGGGTCATGTTCATCGAGAGGGGTGTGGCGTATCGCAAAACGGACGAAACGGACCTCCTACGGTCGAAACGGGGGTCCTGTTCATCGGGAGGTGTGTGGCATACCGCAAAACGGGACTCCACGGGATACTGTTCATCTCCACCGTCGACCCCCTCTAGCCTCCACAAGCTACTGTTCATCCACCGTCGACCTCCTCCAGCCTCCACCTGTGACTGTTCATCCACGGGCTCCTGTTCATCCAGCCTCCACCGCGCGCTACTCCACCGGCTACTGTTCAACCAGCCCTCTCCACGGGCTCCTGTTCAACCACCCCTCCATTGGCTACTGTTCATCCTGCCCTCCACCGTCTACTGTTCATCCTGCCCTCCACGGGGTGGTCCTATTCATCCAGCCCTCCATGGGGTCCTGTTCATCCAGCCCCAACCGGCTCGATCGATCGGGGTCCCGCTCATCTAGAGGCAACACCACGGGGTCCTGTTCATCCACCCCCACCGGGAACTGTTCATCCAACCCCCCCCCCGCAACACTCACTGTTCATCCAGAGGCAGCATCGATCGGCTTCAGTTAGCAGCAGTAGCGAAGGAATCGCTCGATCGGTTCAGTTAACAGCCATCGATCGATCGCTCGGGTTCAGTAACGCGTAGCCTGCAGTGCAATCACTTGGGTTTAGTTAGAGCCCAACGCCACGCTCAGGTTCAGTTAGAGCCAACGCCTCACACACACGCGCGTACGTGTACGAGAGAAACGAGCATCGCTCGGCCCCCGACCTCCCACCGTAACCGGGAAACCCCCCGAATTTTCCTCGCCCCTCGCTTCTACCATGGTTTTTTCCGTCATGGACGGCCCAAAGAATGTCATGCAGCTGCGTCTCTGGCCCGCCCAGGACGAAAAGCCCATTTTCGGTCATGATTTTTTGTCATAGAAGTAGGAGCCCACCACATCTATGATGATACCGTGTTTTGTCACAATTATCGTCATAGAATTGTCATATGTATGACAGGAAAAAAATTCGTTCGACCCAAAATGTCACGGATGTGTCTTTTTTTTGTAGTGATTAGCAGCTGAGTTGTCAATTCAACCACACCTGGAAACTTAGTATCTGCAGCAAAGTGTTTAGTAGCAAAGTAATATGATAGTAGTGGTAACGGTAGCAAAAGTAATGTTTTGGTATTTTGTAGTGATGATAGCAATAGCAACGGAAAAGTAAATAAGCGAAGAACAATATATGGAAAGCTCGTAGGCAATGGATCGGTGATAAAGAATTATGCCGGATGCGGTTCATCATGTAACAGTCATAACCTAGGGTGACACAGAACTAGCTCCAATTCATCAATGTAATGTAGGCATGTATTCCGAATATAGTCATACATGCTTATGGAAAAGAACTTGCATGACATATTTTGAACTACCCTCCCGTGGCAGCGGGGTCCTCATGGAAACTAAGGGATATTAAGGCCTCCTTTTAATAGAGAACCGGAACAAAGCATTAGCACATAGTGAATACATGAACTCCTCAAACTACGGTCATCACCGGTAAGTATCCCGATTATTGTCACTTCGGGGTTAACGGATCATAACACATAATAGGTGACTATAGACTTGCAAGATAGGATCAAGAACTCTCATATATTGATGAAAACATAATAGGTTCAGATCTGAAATCATGGCACTCGGGCCCTAGTGACAAGCATTAAGCATAGCAAAGTCATAGCAACATCAATCTCAGAACATAGTGGATACTAGGGATCAAACCCTAACAAAATTAACTCGATTACATGATAAATCTCATCCAACCCATCACTGTCCAGCAAGCCTACGATGTAATTACTCACGCACGGCGGTGAGCATCATGAAATTGGTGATGGAGGAAGGCTGATGATGACGATGGCGACGGATTCCCCTCTCTGAAGCCCCGAACGGACTCCAGATCAGCCCTCCCGAGAGGTTTTAGGGATTGGCGGCGGCTCCGTATCGTAAAACACGATGAATCTTTCTCTCTGATTTTTTTCTCCCCGAAACCAAATATATAGAGTTGAGGTCGGAGGAGCTCCAGGGGGCCCACGAGGTAGTGGGGCGCGCCCCCACCCTCGTGGACAGGTGGTGGGCCCCCCTGGTATTCATCTTTTTCAAGGATTTTTTATTATTTCCGAAAAGATGTTCCGTGAAGTTTCAGGTCATTCCGAGAACTTTTGTTCCTGCACATAAATAACACCATGGCAATTCTGCTTGAAAACAGCATTAGTCCGGGTTAGTTCCATTCAAATCATGCAAGTTAGAGTCCAAAACAAGGGCAAAAGTGTTTGGAGAAGTAGATACTACGGAGCCGTATCAATGGTATTCGGACATCGGAAGTGTTTTAGGATGCACCGGGTAGCCATCGGGTCACCAGAAGGGGTTCCGGACACCCCCGGTAGGTGTTATGGGCTTAATGGGCCAAGGGAGGGACAGACCAGCCCACAGGGGGCTGTTGCGCCCCTCTCCCTGGCGGCCAGCCCTAGGTAAGGAAAGAAGGGAGGCCTAACCCCTCCTGTCTTTCCCTCTCATGGGAGAAAGGAAGGGGGGCGCCCCCCTCCCCTGCCTTTCCCCCGTACCTATATAAGGCAGGGGCGCGGCAGTGGAGAGACCCCAAGTAGGATTCCTCCTACTTGGGCGCCCCCTTGGCTGCTCCTCCCTTCCTCCCACCTATATATATGTGGGAGGGGGCGCCTAGCACATAACAGACTATGGCCCTAGCCGTGTGCGGCGCCCCCTCCACCATTTACACCCCCGATCATATTTTCATAGTGCTTAGGCGAAGCCCTGCGGAGATAGCTTCACCACACCGTCATGCTATGGGAACTCATCCACTAGCTCACGTCTTGCTGGATCAAGAAGGCGAAGGATGTCATCAAGCTTGAATGTGTGCTGAACGCGGAGGTGTCGTACGTTCGGTGCTCGATCGGTTGGAACGCTAAGAAGTTCGACTACATCAAACGTGTTGTAAAACGCTTCCGCTTACGGTCTATGAGGGTACATAGACACATTCTCCCCTCTCGTTTCTATGCATCTCCATGGATATATATTGCGTGTGCGTAGAATTTTTTTGTTTTCCATGCAACGTTTCCCAACACTATCGACCACCAATACAACTCTACAGACACTTAACGTTTTCTTTACCTAGAACAAGTATGAAACTAGTAGTACATTGTAGGTGTAAAGGGATAGTCATATTGCTTACCACCAACGTCTTATTTTGATTCGGCGGTATTGTGGATGAAGCGGCCCGGATCAACCTTACATGTCCACGCACATGAGACCGGTTCCACCGACAGACATGCAACTAGTTTTGCATAAAGGTGGCTGGCGGGTGTCTGTTTCTCCAACTTTAGTTGAATTGAATTTGACTACAACCGGTCCTTGAAGAAGGTTTAAACAACAAACTTGATGAATCACCGTTGTGGTTTTTGCGTAGCTAGGTAAGAACTGTTCTTTCTAGAAGCCCGTAGCAGCCACGTAAAACTTGCAACAACAAAGTAGAGGACGTTTAACTTGTTTTTGCAGGGCATGTTGTGATGTGATATGGTCAAGATATGATGTGATATATGTTGATGTATGAGATGATCATGTTTTGTAAAATCGACAACCGACAGGAGCCTTAGGGTTGTCTTTTTATTGTATGACGTGAAAGCGCCATGTAATTGCTTTACTTTATCCCTATGCGTTAGCAATAGTTGTAGAAGCAATAGTTGGCGAGACGACCCCGGCGCAATGATGCAGATCAAGGTTTTGAGCTGGTGACGATGGAGATCATGATGATGCTTTGGAGATGGAGATCAAAAGCACAAGATGATGATGGCCATATCATGTCACATATTTTGATTGCATATGATGTTTATCTTTTATGC
The DNA here is from genome assembly GCF_003073215.2 of Triticum urartu. NCBI lineage: Eukaryota > Viridiplantae > Streptophyta > Magnoliopsida > Poales > Poaceae > Triticum > Triticum urartu. The sequence continues at coordinate 521,107,783 of NC_053027.1, read as the reverse complement.
ATCTTATTTTGCTTAGAACTGCGGTAGCATTATAAGATGATCCCTTCACTAAATTTCAAGATAAAAGTGTTCTCCCCGAGTATGCACCATTGCCAAAGTTCATTGTTTCGAAGCACCACGTGATGATCAGGTGTGATAGAGTCTACGTTCACAGACAACGGGTGTAAAACAGTTTTGCACATGTAGAATACTTGGGTTAAACTTGAAGAGCCTAGCATGTACAGACATGGTCTTGGAACACTAGAGACCGAAAGGTCGAACGTGATTCATATAGTAGATATGAGCAACATAGAGATGTTCACCATTGATGACTACCCCATCTCACGTGATGATCGGACATGGGTTAGTTGATTCAGATCACGTATCACTTAGATAACTTGAGGGATGTTTATTTAAGTGGGAGTTCATTAGTAATTTGATTAATTGAACTTAAATTTATCATGAACTTAGTCTTAATAGTTTTTGCATATCTATGTTGTAGATCAATAGCTCGCGATATAGATCCCCTATTTTTTTGATATGTTCCTAGAGAAAACAAAGTTGAAAGATGATAGTAGCAATAATGCGGACTAGGTCCATGATTTGAGGATTATCCTCATTGTTGCATAGAAGAATTATGTCCTTGATGCACCGCTAGGTGACAGACCTATTGCAGCAGAAGATGCAGACATTATGAACGTTTGGCAAGCTCGATATGATGACTACTTAATAGTTTAGTGTGCCATGCTTTACGGCTTAGAACCGGGACTTCAAAACGTTTTGAACGGCGCAGAGCATATGAGATGTTCCAAGAGCTGAAATTGGTATTTCAGACTCATGCCCATGTCGAGAGGTATAAGACCTCTGACAAGTACTTTGCCTACAAGATGGAGGAGAATAGCTTAGCCAGTGAGCATGTGCTCAGAATGTCTGGGTACTACAATCGCTTGAATTAAGTGGGAGTTAAGCTTCCAGATAAGATAGTGATTGACAGAGTTCTCTAGTCACTATCACCAAGCTACTAGAACTTTGTGATGAACTATCATATGCAAGGAATGACTATATTGATTTCTGAGCTCTTCGCGATGCTGAAATCGGTGAAGGTGGAAATCAGGAAAGAGCATCAAGTGTTGATGGTTAGAAAGACCATAGTTTCAATAAAAAGGGCAAGGGAAAGAAAGGGAACTTCAAGAAGAATGGCAAGCAAGTTGCCACTCCCATGAACAAGCCCAACACTGGACCTAAGCCTGAAACTGAGTGCCTCTAATGCAAAGGGAATGGTCACTAGAAGCAGAACTACCCCAAATACTTGGCGGATAAGAAGGATGGAAAAGTGAAAAAAAAAGTATATTTGATATACATGTTACTGATGTGTAACTTACTAGTGTTCGAAGTAGCACCTGGGTATTCGATACTGGTTCAGTTGCAAAGATTAGTAACTCGAAATAGAAGTTGCAGAATAAACAAAGACTAGTTAAGTGTGAGGTGACGAGGTGTGTTGGAAGTGATTCCAAGGTTGATACGATCACCATTGCACACTCCCTCTACCTTCGGGATTAGTGTTGAACCTAAATAAATGTTATTTGGTGTTTGCCTTGAGCATGCATATGATTAGATCAGGTTTATTGCAATACGATTATTCATTTGAGTTAGAGAATAATTGTAGTTCTATTTACATGAATAAAACCTTCTGTGGTCATACACCCAATGTGAATGGTTTATTGAATCTCGATCGTAGTAATACACATGTTCATAATATTGATGCCAAAAGATGCAAAGTTGATAATGATAAGTGCAACATATTTTATGGCACTACCATTTAGGTCATACTAGTGTAAAGCGTATGAAGAAACTCCATGCAGATGGACTTTTGGTGTCACTTGATTATGAATCATTTGATACTTGCGAACCATGCCTCATGGGAAAGAATACTAAAACTCTGTTCTATGGAACAATGTAGCGAGCTAATGACTTATTGGAAATAATACATACTGATGTATGCGGTCCGATGAGTGTTGAAGTACACGGTGGGTATCATTATTTTTTGACCTTCACAGATGATTTGAGTAGATATGGGTATGTCTACTTAATGAAATACAAGTCCGAAACATTTGGAAAGTTCAAAGAATTTCAGAGTGAAGTGGAGAATCATTGTAACAAGAAAATAAAGTTTCTACGATCTGATCATGGAGGCGAATATTTGAGTTACGAGTTTGGCCTTCATTTAAAACAATGTGGAATTGTTTCACAACTCACGCCACCTGGAACACCACATCGTAATGGTGTGTCCTAATGTCATAACCATACTTTATTAGATATGGTGTGATCTATGATGTCTCTTACCGACTTACCACTATCGTTTTGGGGTTATGCATTAGAGACAACCGCATTCACATTAAATAGGGCACCATCTAAATCTGTTGAGATGACACCGTATGAACTATGGTTTGGCAAGAAACCTAAGCTATCATTTCTTAAAGTTTGGGGTTGCGACAATTATATCAGAAGGCTTCAGCCTAATAAGCTCGAACCCAAATCGGAGAAGTGTGTCTTCATAGGATACTCTAAGGAAACAATTGGGTACACCTTCTACCACAGATCCGAAGGCAAGATCTTTGTTGCCAAGAGTGGATCCTTTCTAGAGAAGGAGTTTCTCTTGAAAGAAGTGAGTGGGAGGAAAGTAGAACTTGATGAGGTAATTGTACCTTCTCTCGAATTGGAAAGTAGCACATTAGAGAAATCCGTTCCCATGATGCCTGCACCAACTAGAGAGGAAGCTAATGATGATGATCATGAAACTTCGGATCAAGTTACTACTGGACCTCGTAGGTCAATCAGAGCATGATCCGCACCAGAGTGGTACGGAAATCCTGCCCTGGAAGTCATGTTACTAGACCAAGGCGAAACTACGAACTATGAAGAAGCTATGATGAGCCTAGATTTTGATAAATGGCTTGAGGCCATGAAATCTGAGATAGGATCCATGTATGAGAACAAAGTATGGACTTTGGTGGACTTGCCTGATGATCGGCAAACCATAAAGAATAAATGGATCTTCAAGAGGAAGATGGATGCTGATGGTAATATCACTGTCCATAAAGCTCGACTTGTTGTGAAAGGTTTTCGACAAGTTTAGGGGTTGACTACAATGAGACTTTATTACCCATAGCGATGTTTAAGTCTGTCCGAATCATGTTACCAATTGCCGCATTTTATAATTATGCAATCTGACAAATGGACGTCAAAACTGCATTCCTTAATGGATTTCTTAAAGAAGAGTTGTATATGATGCAACCAGAAGGTTTTGTCGATCCTAAAGATGCTAACAAAGGGTGCAAGCTTCAACAATCCATCTATCGATTGGTGCAAGCATCCCAGAGTTGGAATATACGCTTTGATGACGTGATCAAAGCATATGGTTTTATACAGACTTATGGTGAAGCTTGTATTTACAAGGAAGTGAGTGGGAGCTCTATAGCATTTGTGATATTATATGTGGATGACATATTGTTGATTGGAAATGATATAGAATTTCTGGATAGCATAAAAAGGATACTTGAATAAGAATTTTTCAATGAAAGACCTCGGTGAAGCTACTTACATATTAGGCGTCAAGATCTATAGAGATAGATCAAGATGCTTAATAGGACTTTCACAAAGCACATACCTTGACAAGATTTTGAAGGAGTTCAAAATGGATCGGTCAAAGAAGGAGTTATGGCATGTATTGTGAAGTGTGAAATTAGGTAAGACTTAAACCATGACCACGATAGAAGATAGAGAAAGAATGAAAGCCATTCCCTATGCCTCAGCCATAGGTTCTATAAAGTATGCCATACTGTGTACTAGACCTATTTGTGTACCTTGCCATGAGTTTGGCAAGGGGGTTACAATAGTGATCCAGGTGTAGATCACTGGACAGTGGTCAAAATTATCCTTAGTTACCTAAGAGGACTAAGGAAATATTTCTCGGTTATGGAGGTGATAAACAGTTCGTCATAAAGGGTTACGTTGATGCAAGCTTTGACACCAATTCGGATGACTCTGAGTCTCGATCTAGATACATATTGAAAGTGGGAGCAATTAGCTAGAGTAGCTCCATACAGAGCATTGTAGACATAGAAATTTGCAACATACATATGGCTCTGAATGTGACAGACCGTTGACTAAACTTCTCTCACAAGAAAAACATGATCACACCTTATTACTCTTTGGGTGTTAATCACATGGCGACGTGAACTAGATTATTGACTCTAGTAAACTCTTTGGGTGTTGGTCACATGGCAATGTGAACTATGGGTGTTAAATCACAAGGTGATGTGAAATAGATTATTGACTCTAGTGCAAGTGGGAGACTGAAGGAAATATGCCCTAGAGGCAATAATAAAGTTTTTATTTCATATTTCCTTATTCATGATAAAGGTTTATTATCCATGCTACGATTGTATTGATTGGAAACTTAAATACATGTGTGAATACATATACAAATACCATGTCCCCAGTAAGCCTCTACTAGACTAGCTCATTGATCAAACATGGTTAAGGTTTCCTAACCATAGACATGTGTTGTCATTTGATAACGGGATCACATCATTAGGAGAATGATGTGACGGACAAGACCCATCTGTTAGCTTAGCATAATAATCGTTCAGTTTTATTGATATTGCTTTCTTCATGCCAAATACATATTCCTTCCACTATGAGATTATGCTACTCCTGGATACCGAAGGAATACCTTGTGTGCTATCAAACTTCACAACGTAACTGGGTGATCACGAAGATGCTCTAGAGGTATCTACGAAGGTGTTTGTTGAGTTGGTATAGATCGGGATTAGGATTTGTCACTCCGAGTATCGGAGAGGTATATCCGGGCCCTTTCGGTAATACACATCAGAAGAAGCCTTGCAACCAAAGTGACTAATGAGTTAGTTAAAGGATGATGTATTACGGAATGAGTAAAGAGACTTTCCAGTAACTAGATTGAACTAGGTATGAAGATACTGACGATTGAACCTCAGGCAAGTAACATATTGATGGACAAAGGGAATTGCGTATGTTGTCATTACGGTTCGATCGATAAAGATCTTCGTAGAATATGTAGGAGCCAATATGGGCATCTAGGTTCTGCTATTGGTTATTGACCGAAGAGGTGTCTCGGTCATGTCTACATAGTTCTCGAACACGTAGGGTCCGCACGCTTAACATTCGTTGACGATATAGTGTTATATATTTTATTTGTTTTGGCGACCGAATGTTGTTTGGAGTCCCAAATGAGGTCACAGACATGACGAGGAGTCTCAAAATGGTCAATAGGTAAAGATTGATATATAGTACGATGGTATTCGTACACCAGAAGGGTTTCGGGATGCACCGGGTAGCCATCGGGTCACCAGAAGGGGTTCCGGACACCCCCGGTAGGTGTTATGGGCTTAATGGGCCAATGAAGGGACATACCAGCCCACAGGGAGCTGGTGCACCCCTCTCCCTAGCCGGCCAGCCCTAGGGAAGGAAAGGAGGGAGGCCTAGCCCCTCCTGCCTTTCCCTCTCATGGGAGAAAGGAAAGGGGGGCGCCACCCTCCCCTGCCTTTCCCTCGCACCTATATAAGGCAGGGGCGCGGCATTGGAGAGACCCCAAGTAGGATTTATCCTACTTGGGCGCCCCCCTTCGTTTCTCCTCCCTCCCTCCCTCCCATCTATATATATGTGGGAGGGGGCACCTAGCACATAACAGACAATGGCCTAGCCGTGTGCGGCGCCCCCTCCACCATTTACACCCCGATCATATTTTCATAGTGTTTAGGTGAAGCCCTACAGAGATAGCTTCACCATCACCGTCACCACACCGCCGTGCTATCAGAAATCATCCACTAGCCCGCCATCTTGCTGGATCAAGAAGGCGAAGGACGTCATCGATCTAAACGTGTGCTGAACGTGGAGGTGTCATACGTTCGGTGCTCGATCGGTTGGAACACGAAGAAGTTTGGCTACATCAACCGTTTTGTAAAACGCTTACGCTTACAGTCTATGAGGGTACATAGACACACTCTCCCCTCTCGTTTCTATGCATCTCCATGGATGTATCTTGCGTGTGCATAGAATTTTTTTGTTTTCCATGCAATGTTTCCCAACAGTATCGACCACGGATACAACTCTACACACACTTAACGTTTCCTTTACCTAGAACAAGTATGAAACTAGAAGTACTTTGTAGGTGTAAAGGGATAGATTTGCAAGAATAAAACTAGATGTACTTAGCGAGAATAAAACTGCGAGTAATTTGTGAGATAACAAAGTTAGTTGTCTAGTAGAGAGCTTTTTGTCCCTAGGCAATCGATATCTAGACCGATAATCATTATTGCAATTTTATATAAGGAGAGGCACGAGCTAACATACTTTTTCTACTTCGATCATATGCACTTATGATTGGAACTCTAGCAAGCATCTGCAACTACTAAAGATCATTAAGGTAAAACCCAACCATAGCATTAAGTATCGAGTCCTCTTTACTCCCATACGCAACAACCCACTTACTTGAGTTTGTGCTTCTGTCACTCACGCCATCCACCATAAGCGAATCATGAACATATTGCAACAACCTTGATACGTCTCCAACTTATCTACAATTTATGAAGTATTCATGCCATGTTTACAATAATTCTATATGATTTTGGTATGATTTGATTAGAACTAATCCGGACTGACGCTGTTTTCAGTAGAACTACCATGGTGTCATTTTTTGTGCAGAAATAAAAATTCTCGGAACGGGCTGAAATTTTACGGAGAATATTTTTGGAAAATATAAAAAATACTGGAATGAAAAGATATCGGAGAGGAGTCCCGAGGCAACCACAAGGGTGGAGGGCGCGCCCCATGCCTTGTCATTGCCTCGTGGGCCCCCTTGACTTGTCCCCGATGCCAACACCTCCTATAAATACCAGAACCTCCAGAAATAAACCTAGATCGGGAGTTCCGCCGCCGCAAGCCTCTGTAGCCACGAAAAAACACTCAGGAGCCCATTCCAGCACCCTGCTAGAGGGGGAAACCATCACCAATGGCCATCTTCATCATCTCGACGCTCTCCATGACGAGGAGGGAGTAGTTCACCCTCAGGGCTGAGGGTATGTACCAGTAGCTATGTGTTTGATCTCTCTCGTGTTCTTGATTTGGCACAATCTTGATGTACCGCGAGCTTTGTTACTATAGTTGAATCATATGGTGTTTCTCCCCCTCTACCTTCTTGTGATGAATTGAGTTTTACATTTTAGGTTTCACTATTATCAGATTGAATACTATTATGGATTTGAGAACACTTGATGTATGTCTTGCGTGGGATACCCGTGGTGACGATGGGATGTTCTATTGATTCACTTGATGTATGTTTTGGAACTCAACTCGCGGATTCCTGATGTGACATTGGAGTAATCTATGCATAGGGGTTGATGCACATTTTCGTCCTTGTTTCTCCAGTAGGAATCTTGTGGCACTCTTTGAGGTTCTTTGTGTTGGATTGAATATTATGAATCTGAAGTTGTTTGATGCATATAATATAATTGACCCAGGATACTTGTGGTGCCATTGGTGTATCTAGGTGACATTAGGGTTGATTGATGTGTGTCATATGGTGTTATTTTACTATGGACTCTAGGGTTGTTTGTGACACTTGTAGGAATAGCTCAATGGATTGATCGGAAAGAATAACTTTGAGGTGGTTTCGTAACCTACAAGCGATTTCATCTTATGTTCTCCGCGATAGGAACTTTGGAGTGACTTTTGTCGCACGTTCAAGGATTGCCATATGATTTAATTATGTTATCATTGTTGAGAGAACTTGCACTAGTGAAAGTATGTACTCTAGGCCTTCTTTCCAAGCATTGCAATACCGTTTTTGCTCACTTTTGTTACTAGTTACCTTGCTGTTTTTATATTTTCAGATTACAAAAACCTATATCTACCATCCATATTGCACTTGTATCACCATCTCTTCGCCGAACTAGTGCACCTATACAATTTAGCATTGTATTGGGTGTGTTGGGGACACAATAGACTCTTTGCTATTTGGTTGCAGGGTTGTTTGAGAGAGACCATCTTCATCCTACGCCTCCCACGGATTGATAAACCATAGGTCATCCACTTGAGGGAAATTTGCTACTGTCCTACATAACTCTACGCTTGGAGGCCCAACACGAGTCTACAAGAAGAATGTTGCGTAGTAGACATCAACCCTACATCGGGGATCCCTCATGCTTGCGCGACACAGGGAACATCATAGGACAACACCAATAATAAAATACAACTTAATTCAATCATGATCATCAATCAACCCATAGGACAAAACGGATCTACTCAAACATCATAGGATAACCACATATCATTGGATAATAATAGCATTGAGCACCATGTTTAAGTAGAGATTATAGCGGGGAGAAGAGGTGTTACACCGCTCCATAGAGGGGGAGAGAGTTGGTGTTGACGTTAGCGAGATTGTTGGTGTAGATCGTCGTCATGATCCTTGCCCGGCGGCACTCCGGCAGCACCGGGAGAGAGGGGGAGAGAGCCCCCCTCCTTCTTCTTCTTCCTTGAACTCCTCCCTAGATGGGAGAAGGGTTTCCCCTCTGGTCAATGGCCTCCATGGCGGCGGAAGGGCAATAGCCCCTCCGAGACTCGCTCTCTCTCTCTCTCTCTTCTCTTCTCTTCTCTTCTCTTCTCTTCTCTTTCGCGTTCCTATTTTCTAGCCTTTCACCGTTTCTTAAGTATCTGGAGATCCATAACTCTAATTGGGTTGAAATTTTGAGGGAATATTCTCCAAGATATTATCTTTCTTGCGGCGAAAGAAGGGCACCAACCACCTTACGAGGTGGCCACAAGCCCTAGGGGCACGCCTACCCCTTGGGGTGCTCCCTATGAGCTTGTGGGGCATGTGGACCACCTCTCATGCTAATTATTCTTACCAAAAATCACATATATTCCAAAACAAATCTCCGTAAATTTTTATCACATTTGGACTTTGTTTTATACGGGTATTCTACGAAACAAAAAACATGCAACAAACAAAAACTGGCAGTGGGCACTGGATCAATATGTTAGTCCCAAAAATAATATAAAATATTGCCAAAAGTATATGAAAGTTGTAGAATATTGGCATGAAAGAATCAAAAATTATAGATACGACGGAGACATATCATGTACCCACACAAACATTGAGGGTGGATAATAAAGATCACAAGATGTACTCCACAGTTCATACAACATACAATATGGTACTAACATAGTAGATCAATCACACTAGAACTTAGATTGTCATAGAAGCCAAACTGATACCATAATGTTCTTATCTAACATTAGTTCTAGTAGACAGGATACGTAAAAAAATTAACACCAAACAAGGTACTAATACACAAGAAAGAGCATCAAGAAATTTGGTTAATGTAACATGATTTACACGGCTATTCGCTGAAGTCATAGCTGAATAAAGTTTATAACATGACATCTTCGCCATTGCATACAAAGCTAATCTGCTACTATCTAGATTTTATCAATTTGTTGTCCAAGAAGTAGCCCTACATTTGCCAAGTTCATTATGAAATTGCGCATGTGAGGGCACTAGTTTACCATTATGTAGAGCTTCTTGACGGATGGGAAGCATTTCAGCAGCTTCGGCAGTAAAGTCATGTCTATGTCAAGGTTGATACTCAATATCATCTTAACTAAAGGCACCACAAGGATTCTACTACAAATACATTTGCCCTAAACATGCATGGCCGAAGATACGAATTAGTCCAAATCAATCTCAATTTCTGTACAAAAAATAAGAACAAGTAACAAATAAATCCGTAACGACGCAACAAAGGATTCGATGAATTATCTGGTGACTATGCCTTGACCATATGCTAGCGGTCCAAGTATGCTCGGAATCGGTGGATCCATAACCATGACATCCAACTTGTTGGTATCTCCACCAAGGCGGAGAAATATCTCCAAGGAGGGGCGTCAAGGATGGTAACAAGATCCAGATTTCCCTTGCTAGCCTGACACAATTGAAACTGTAAGTGTTCTTAGGGAATGGGACACCATGATAAGGGTCTGAAATCCCAAAGTGTCGTTGATGAAGATGTGCTTGAGGTTAGAACACCCAGTGATCAACCGGTGGATTGTGATCCCTAAAGAGATAACATCATCTATACCAAGGATGCGGAGGTTGAGAAACTGAAGCCAACATGCCTGGTAGACTACACTGACTGAAGGAGACAACGCGAAGCAAGCACGAAAAGCGAAGAACACAGAGCCGGTCCAGATTCTAAGGCTCGGGGTGATACATAAATATTGTCTTTCATACTAAACTTTTATATTTATTTTAAACTAAGTGTAACATATGACAATTTCAATTAATATATTTTATCTATTACTCAGTCACATAACAATATTTCCAAATAATAGATATATTATTCATTGTTATACAATTGTAATGTATACATTGAAAATATTGATTCTACAAAATTTAAATGGTATGATTTACCATAACAAATCTATTTCTTGTTAAAATTTCTTTAAATTAATTTTCTAATATTACATAAACTATATAGTGTGCATATATACTCCTTCCATAAACTAATAATATAAGATATTTTAGTTACAGAGGGAGTAGTTGCTTATCTATGTGTGTGTTTATATATCTTTTAATATTATTGAATAACATGGTAGATATTTCTAAACCATACACGCTAAAAATATTTTATATTGGTTCTACACTAGTAGGCAAACCTTCTATAGGATTTTGCTAGTAGCAGCGTTTGACTAGAAAGAAACGCGGTTGCTAACTCGACTAACTACCAGCAGCATCCAGAAAAATAATGGACGCTTCTAGTATTACAGAATTAGCAGCATTCAGACTATATAAATGCTGCTAGTGTTGTGCACCAAGGGACCTATTTTGTCTCCAAACATCAACAACGTTTCACAAACACGGACGCCACAAGGGGGTAAACTAGCAGCATTCAGCCTACCAGGAACACGACAAAACTAGCTTGCATCACCACAGCAGCCGACTTTGGGTTCGCTCCCCTCCCCCACCAATCTCAGTTAATCAATTCATTATTACATGAATTCTTAGTAGTAACAAATTACATATTTTTTTACACTGATATATATTAGAATTGCATAGGTCATGAACCGAAAGACACCACATGTAAGTAATTTTCTCAAGCCAATTGCTACAAACTCTCACTCTACAATTGAAGATGTAAACCCAATGGGCTCGGCGGAGTTGCCGTGTGCCTTTTTCCCGTGCCGGAGTCCGTGGGCTGTGGCTCCTGTTGTTGAAAGTTCGGAAGATGCAGGTGATTAGGTCCAGATCGAAGGCGATGGCGACGATGCAAGGTGGAGGCCCTTTGGGTTCGAGGTCCGTTGACTTCCCGACCGCCATGGGACTCCGTCCGATCCAAGGTTGCAGAGGAGGAGCGGCGGCGGCGCGCCAGCGGCACATCTTCATCGACCGCGTGGTCTTTCTTATCCTTCAGGACTTGTTTGTAATTTTCTTATCTTTTGAGGACTGTTTTGTAAGGGTACTGGATTAATATCACTTGATATTTCCCGCAAAAAAATCCAATGGGGAAATAGATGTCACAAGGCAACCTACTGGACATAAGAGGTAATGCTTCTGTGTATCCAATAGTTAACAGATTATTACGATTGTTCATCACTCCCAATATCAACTGCAAACACGATGCATTTTCAGCAATTAAACTAATCACGATGCATCTTCCAAATAAAATAGGTAACAATTTTGACATCTTTGAAATGAAATGGGTAACGGTTTTCTTCGACATTACATGGTTGTATACATTTGGGAGGAAATAACTACAAAGTTCAATGTCAATGAGATTATCGGTTTGTTCGATTAGCCCGGTGGGGGCATAGATCTACATTCAAACTAGTAGAAAGATCATTTTTTTTACTGTAAAATGTATTCAGTTACGTGTTGATATCGCTATAATATCTAAGGCTTGAAATATTTTTCTGCTATGTGTGTTTCATTGTCTTCTTTGCCCCCCTATGTTGAAATCCTAAATTCTGCTCCTGCAAACAACCTTCAACGTTTGTGGGCAAGGAACGTTGCTAATGTTATAATAAATCCGAGGCATTCCGTCGATCATCCGAGGACCAAGCAATCACATAAGCACGATAGCGAAATTTGTTAACGAGGTTCATCGATATGGCTACATTCCCGGGGCCTGACTATCGGCACTCCTCCCCATGAAACCATTACAATACCGCATCCAGTCGCCCTGAACACCGGCACATGCCGCTGGCTTCCCCTACGTTCCTGTGCTATTATGTTGGCATAGGTTACATCGTGTGTCTACCCCCACTATATATGAGAGGCATAGGATACAAGTGTCCTATTAGGATACGACTCCACATCCTATGTAAACATAATACAACTCATAGTCCAACTGTAACCTACCTTATACACTATATTCGACACAATTCCAACAAACTCCACCTTGAAGAATATTCTCCACCACCCTGATATAACACCCTCGATGCGACTATAGCTCCCATGTGTCGAGGCACGACTTAGAGACATAATCGCATTGAAGGCATAAGTCGCAAGTTAGGCAATCTTCACAACATCCCATGTAATATGATAATGAAAGGGAGATAACATAGTTGGCTTACACTCGCCACGTCAATCAAGAACATAAATAACATTACATCATCCAAACACTCATGGCCCGACTACGGCGCCAAAATAAAAGAGAACCCAACATGCGACACGGTCTCAATCACCCCCAACTGGGCACCACTACTGATCATCGGGAAAGGAAACATAGTATCGTTGAGAGTCTTCGTCGAACTCCAACTTGAGCTCATACGCGTCTCCTGGAGCGGAATCATCGGGCCCTGCATCTGGTGTAATGGTAATCTGTGAGCCACAAGGACTCAGCAATCTCGCACCCTCGCAATCAAGACTATTCAAGCTTATAGGTAAGGCAAGGTAAAATATGAGTAGAGCTGCAGCAAGCGACTAGCAAGTATGGTGGCTAACTTATTCGCAAAAGAGAGCGAGAAGAGGAGGCAAAGCACGAGCGAGAAGCTAGAGAACAACCTGCGCAAACATTACTCCAACACCGTGTCCACTTCCCGGACTCCGCCGAGAAGAGGCCATCACGGTAACACACTCAGTTGATTCATTTTAATTTAATTAAGGTTCAAGTTATCTACAACCAGACATTAACAAATTCCCATCTGCCCATAACCGCGGGCACGGCTTTCGAAGGTTCAATCCCTGCAGGGGAGTCCCAACTTAGCCCATGACAAGCTCTCACGGTCAACGAAGGAATAGACCTCCTCCCAAGACGTTCCGATCAGACTCGGTATCTCGGTAACTCAAGACACTTCGACAGGTTAAAACAAGACCAGCAACACCGCCCGAATGTGCCGACAAATCCCGATAGGAGCTGCACATATCTCGTTCTCAGGGCACACTCAGATGAGACTAGCTACGAGTAAAACCAACCCTCAAGTTTCCCCGAGGTGGCCCCGCAGGCAGCTCAGTTCGGACCAACACTCAGAGGGAGCACTCGCCCGGGGGGGTTAAAAATAAGATGACCCTCGGGCTCCGGTAACCCAAGGGAAAAAGAGGCTAGGTGGCGAATGGTAAAACCAAGGTTAGGCATTGCTGGAAAAGCTTTAATCAAGGTGAACTATCAAGGGGTTCCCATTATAACCCAACCGCGTAAGGAACGCAAAATCCGGGAACATAACACCGATATGACGGAAACTAGGGCGGCAAGAGTGGAACAAAACACTAGGCGAGAGGCCGAGCCTTCCACCCTTTACCAATTATATAGATGCATTTAAGATAACATAGTAATATAATGATATCCCAACAATTAAAAAAAGATGTTCCAAGAAGGAACGGCCTCCAATCTTCACCTGCAACTAGCAACGCTATAAGAGGGGCTGAGCAAAGCGGTAACATAGCCAATCAACGGTTTGCTAGGACAAAGGTTGGTTAGAGGTTTGACATGGCAATTTAGGAGGCTTTCAAGCAAGTGGTAGGCATCGTAGCAATGGCATAGCAAAAGAGCGAGCAAACTAGCATAGAAAAGATAGTAGTGATTTCGAGGGTATGATCATCTTGCCTGCATAGTGTCAGAGCTGACTGGATCCTCAAATGCAAACTCAACGGGCTCCTCATTAGTGAACTCGTCTCCCGGCTCTACCCAAACAAGACAAACAAGCAACAAGGATACAATCAACCACGTGCAAGCTCAAACAATAAGATGCAATGATGGTATGCTATGCGGGATGCGATGCGGGTTGCAAAATGCAAGATATGACAGGAAATGCATGAACCTGGCCTCAACTTGGAAAAACCAAGTGTGCCACTGGAAAGATGAGATGAATTCGCTTGAAAACGATATAAAGAACGCCGGAATCGGAGTTACGGTTTGGAAATGGCAAGCGATTCAAATATGACACCGGTCTGCGATTTACAGCAAGTAGGCATCTAAATGCAATGAGATGAACATGCTACAGCACCCAAACATGACAACAAAATACATGGCAGGGATGCACACAAGATGCTTAACAAAATTCTAGCACTAAGCTACGGCCAATTCATCCATTAGGAGGTCCAAACAAGCATGGCAAAAACCCAAATGGTAAAACAGATCTCAGACTTAGTGAAATTAACACTTGTCTGGAATTTCAGATCATGAAGCCCTCTTCGGAGCAACAAAACAGCATGCTAAAGACCTGAACATGACAAAGAAAGACATGGCATGGAGCTACGCAACAAGCTTAACAAAAGTCCCTTAGTGACCTTGAGCCAAAAGGGATCACAAAATATACTAACAAGCACACGAACATAGCAAAAACATAATCAGTTTTAGACTTAGTGAAAACTGGGACATGCTGAAACATAACTCACGAAGGCATGTTTACGAGCTCGATGCACTCACCACGGTGCAAGTCATGGCAAGACAAGCATACATCCTTTAAGAAGGCACAAAATACAAGCTAGACATGGCAAGAACAATGGCATATCATGCACGGATCAACTACAATAGCATCGGCAAAATCGCAAACAAGTTGACGATCTGCCCAGATTCACAACGAAGCAAAAGTAGAGCTCGATTGACTCAAGCTAGCGTGCTCCATAATTGCAAACAAAGACATGGATGGATAGAGAACTAGAAGATTAACAAAACTCCCTTACTGATCATCCTCAAAAGAGGCACGGATCACTAGGAAATAGCATGAACATATGGCATCATGAACTAAATAATCCCAGACTTGGTGAAAACTACTAAGTCCCAGAAAACAGATTTACCGGGTGCCTCACTTTGCAAGCTTGCACAAGTCACCACACACATCCTAAAAATACATGGGTTGCACCTCTGGATAGATGACAAAACCCTTAACAAAACATATGAAGAACTCACAGGCATATCATGCACCCAATAATCATGGCAAAAATGACAAAAGTCTAAGATGAACTAGCAGATCTGACAATTAACCCAAGTAGCCCTCTTCTAACAGCATTTCGGGCATCAAGATAAGCTCAAATGAAAATGATGCAATGGAATGAAATGATGTGCTCGTCGAGACGAACATTTTGATATACTATATGTCCAAATCGGAGCTACGGATGCGGAGATATCACAGGTCAAAGTATGCATAAAAATTAGGGTTCGAGGGACAAAAGTCAACCGGGGGATCCTCAGATCCAGATCTGGACGGCGCGGAAATCGAGGTCGCCGGATTTCCTGTTCACCGCCGGAGAAGTGGAGGCGGCCGGCGAGGTCGGGGTGGGATCCGGCCGGAGAAGTGGAGGCGGTGGCCGGAGCTCGGGGAACGAGGCGGCGGCGGCGGCGGCCGGTGGCGGCGAGGGGCGGCCGCGGTGGTGCGGTGCGGCAGCGCCGGCCACCGGAGATGGCGCACGGCGGCGGGGCGGCCGGGCTCGATGAAGACGGCGGCGGCTCGCGGTAGGAGGCGGCACAGGCGCGCGTGGGCTTGCGGGGGCCCGGATCGGGCTCCGCGGGCTGGCGGCGGTGGGAGGCGGCGCCTGCCACGTGGCAGCTCGGGAGAGGGCGGCGGCGGTGTCCGGCCGGGTCGGACAATGTCCGGCGCGGCGCGGGGGCGATTTCTAGGGTTAGAGGAAGGGGAGATCCGTGAATTTTTAGGGGGGGTGTATTTATAGGCATAAGTGGAGTTAGGAGAGTTCAAATGAGGTGCGGTTTTCGGCCACGCGATCGTGATCGAACGCTCTAGGACATGGAGCAGAGTTTGGTGGGTTTTGGGCCAAATTGGAGGGGTGTTGGGCTGCAACACACACGAGGCCTTTTCGGTCCCTCGGTTAACCGTGGAGTATCAAACGAAGTCCAAATGGTACGAAACTTGACAGGCGGTCTACCGGTAGTAAACCAAGGCCGCTTGGCAAGTGTCGGTCCAATCCGGAAATGTTTAATCCCCACACACAAAAGAAAGCTAGAAATGATCACCAGAGGAGAACGAAGCGCCAGAATGCAAAACGGACAATGGGGAAAATGCTCGAATGGATGAGACGAACACGTATGCAAATGCAATGCACATGATGACATGATATGAGATGCATGACAACGACAACAACACACGGAGACAAAGACCCGAACCCGACGAAATAAATATAACTTAACGCCGGAAACGGCAAGAGTTGGAGTACAAATAGGGAAAGTTACATCCGGGGTGTTACCTGCTGTACTTGCTATGCATGCAGGTGTGTGTGCGACCTTCTTTGATGAGAAGAAAGGAGAAAAGCCTATGCTGCGTTTGACTTCCACTCGAAGCGCGAGAGAAGTTCACCGATCTATAGGAAGATGATTTTGTTGTACTTCCTATGGTTGCCCTAGATCTGATACGTCTCCAACGTATCTATAATTTATGAAGTATTCATGCTGTTATATTATCATTCTTGGATGTTTTACAATCATTTTATAGCAACTTTATATCATTTTTTGGGACTAACCTATTGACCCCAGTGCCAGTTGCTGTTTTTGCTTGTTTTTTACATCGCAGGAAATCAATATCAAACGGAGTCCAAACACCGCGAAACTTTTTGTGGATTTTTTATGGACCAGAAGACCACCATGGGCCAGAGCAGCACCTGGGGGGTGCCCCGAGGGGGCAACCCACCAGGCCTGGGGGCCCAGGCGCCCAGGTGGGTTGTGCCCACCTCGGTGGCCTCCCGCACCCCCTCTTTACCCTATCACAAATATTCCAAAACCCTCGGGGTTAACCTAGATCAGAAGTTCCGCCGCAAGGCTCTGTAGCCACCGAAAACCAATCTAGACCCCGTTCTGGCACCCTGCGGAGGGGGGAATCATCTCGGTGGCCATCTTCATCATCCCGGCGGCCACCACGATGAGGAGGTAGTCCACCCTCGGGGCTGAGGGTTTGTACCAATAGCTATGTGTTTAATCTCTCTCTCTCTCTGTGTTCTTGAGATGTCACGATCTTGATGTATCGGGGCTTTGTTAATATAGTCGGATCATATGGTGTTTTCCCCTCTCTATCTTGTTGTGATGAATTGAGTTTTTCCCTTTGAGATTTCGTTGTTATCGGATTGAATACTTTTATGGATTTGAGAGCACTTGATATATGTCTTGCATATGAATACTCATGGTGACAATGGGGTATCATATTGATTCACTTGATATGTGTTTTGGCACTCAACTTGCGGATTCCCGCGGTGACATTGGGGTAATCTATGCATAGGGGTTGATGCACGTTCTTGTCTTTGTTTCTCCGGTAGAAATCTTGGGGCACTCTTTGAAGTTCTTTGTGTTGGATTGAGTATTATGAATCTGAAATTATTTGGTGTTATTTTAGTATGAACTCTTGGATAGATCGATCAGAAAGAATAGCTTCGAGGTGGTTTCGTCTACAAACGATTTCTTCGTATGTTCTCCACTAGATAGGAACTTTGGAGTGATTCTTCGTTGCATGTTGAGGGATGGTTATATGATCCAATTATATTAGCATTGTTGAGAGATTGCACTAGCGAAAGTACGGACCCTAGGCCTCATTTTCAAGCATTGCAATACCGTTTTTGTGCCCGTTTACTATTTGCTACCTTGCTGTTTTATTTTTTCAGATTATAAAAATATATTTCTACCATCCATATTACACTTTTATCACCATCTCTTCGAACTAGTGCACCTATACAATTTGCCATTGTATTGGGTGTGTTGGGGACACAAGAGATTTCTTGTATTTGGTTGCAGGGTGTTTGAGAGAGACCATCTTCATCCTACATCACGGATTGATAAACCTTAGGTCATCCACTTGAGGGAAAATTGCTATGTCCTACAAAACTCTGCGCTTGGAGGCCCAACACGAGTCTACAAGAATAAAGTTGCGTAGTAGACTCACACTCTAGATCCTCCACGATCTGCTACGCGCACTGTGTGATTACTTACGCAAGCGCGGCGCGCTTGCTCTACAGTCCGCTGCCAGTTTACGCGCCGTTGACGCCTTCAACAGTATGCGCTAAATGCAGCGTGCAGCGTGCATCTGCGCTTGCATATGGTTTGTTTGAGACATGCTCTATATTTGGACCATGAAAAACACACATGCATAGTTAGCGATACCAAACCAGTTCATGACATAAAAGTTCAAATTCATGCACACTCATCCAACCAGTTCAAAATCCAAACGAAGTTCATGACAAAGTTCACACAAACGAATGGCACATCTCAACAATCATGCCTCATCCTCGTCTTCGTCCTCCTCTTTCTCCGATTCATCTTCCTCATCGAAGATGATTCTTCCTCCTCCTCTTCATTGTCGCACGCCGCATCATCATGTGGAGCTCGGAAGGTGTTGGCAAGATCTTCAACGGAAGTGTGTGATGAGGCACACCGGAAGACATTCCGCCCATGCCGCCCGGAGGTGCTCCCGTGCCTCCCATGAGAGACGCAAACTCATGCCTCCCATGATCTCCGAAGCCACCCATGCCTCCATGGTCTTCATGGTAGCTCCGAAGCCCAGCCATCCTGCCGCCCATGGTAGCTCTTAGCCACCGATGCTCCCATCCGCCACCAACCGCTATCTCCATATCCTACGCATAAACCTGGCATGCCACTGTTGGGGACATAGTAATTTCAAAAAAATTCCTATGCACACGCAAGATCATGGTGATGCATAGCAACGAGAGGGGAGAGTGTTGTCTACGTACCCTCGTAGACCGGCAACGGAAGCGTTGACACAACGTAGAGGAAGTAGTCGTACGTCTTCCCGATCCAACCGATCCAAGTACCAAACGTACGACACCTCCGAGTTCTACACACGTTCAACCCGGTGACGTCCCTCGAGCTCCGATCCAGCCGAGTGTTGAGGGAGAGTTTCGTTAGCACGACGGCGTGATGACGGTGATGATGTTCTACCGACGCAGGGCTTCGCCTAAGCACCGCTACGATATGACCGAGGTGGAATATAGTGGAAGGGGGCACCGCACACGGCTAAGGAACGATCACGAAGATCAACTTGTGTCATGGGGTGCCCCCTGCCCCCGTATATAAAGGAGGGAGGGGGAGGTGCGGCCGGCCCCTAGGGGTGCGCCTGGAGGAGTCCTACTCCCACCGGGAGTAGGACTCCCCCTCTTGCCTTGTTGGAGAAGGAAAGGGGAAGGGGGAAAGAGGAAAGGGGGGCGCCGCCCCCCCCCTTCCTTGTCCTATTTGGACTAGGGGGGAGGGGGCGCGCGGCCTGCCCTGGCCGGCCCTCCTCTTCTCCCTTAGGGCCCATGTAGGCCCATTAACCCCCGGGGGGTTCCGATAACCCCCGGTACTCCGATAAAATCCCGATTTCACCCGGAACGATTCCGATATCCAAATATAGGCTTCCAATATATCAATCTTTATGTATCGACCATTTCGAGACTCCTCGTCATGTCCGTGATCACATCTGGGACTCCGGACAACCTTTGGTACATCAAAACACAAAAACCCTAATTACGATCGTCACTGAACTATAAGCGTGCGGACCCTACGGGTTCGAGAACTATGTAGACATGACCGAGACACGTCTCCGGTCAATAACCAATAGTGGAACCTGGATGCTCATATTGGCTCCTACATATTCTACGAAGATCTTTATCGTTCAGACCTCATAACAACATACGTTGTTCCCTTTGGCATCGGTGTGCTACTTGCCCGAGATTCGATCGTCGGTATCTCAATACCTAGTTCAATCTCGTTACCGGCAAGTCTCTTTACTCGTTCCATAATACATCATCCCGCAACTAACTTATTAGTTGCAATGCTTGCAAGGCTTGAGTGATGTGTATTACCGAGAGGGCCCAGAGATACCTCTCCGACAATCGGAGTGACAAATCTTAATCTCGAAATACGCCAACCCAACAAGTACCTTCGGAGACACCTGTAGAGCACCTTTATAATCACCCAGTTACGTTGTGACGTTTGGTAGCACACAAAGTGTTCCTCCGGTAAACAGGAGTTGCATAATCTCATAGTCATAGGAACATGTATAAGTTATGAAGAAAGCAATAGCAACAAACTAAACGATCAAGTGCTAAGCCAACGGAATGGGTCAAGTCAATCACATCATTCTCCTAATGATGTGATCCCGTTAATCAAATGACAACTCTTGTCTATGGTTAGGAAACATAACCATCTTTGATCAACGAGCTAGTCAAGTAGAGGCATACTAGTGGCACTCTGTTTGTCTATGTATTCACACATGTATTATGTTTCCGGTTAATACAATTCTAGCATGAATAATAAACATTTATCATGATATAAGGAAATAAATAATAACTTTATTATTGCCTATAGGGCATATTTCCTTCAGTCACCCAGTTGCACTAGAGTAAATAATCTAGATTACACAGTAATGATTCTAACACCCATGGAGCCTTGGTGCTGATCATGTTTTGCTCGTGGAAGAGGCTTAGTCAGTGGGTCTGCAACATTCAGATCCGTATGTATCTTGCAAATTTCTATGTCTCCCACCTGGACTAAATCCCGAATGGAATTGAAGTGTCTCTTGATGTGCTTGGTTCTCTTGTGAAATCTAGATTCCTTCGCCAAGGCAATTGCACCAGTATTGTCACAAAAGATTTTCATTGGACCCGATGCACTAGGTATGACACCTAGATCGGATATGAACTCCTTCATCCAGACTCCTTCATTTGCTGCTTCTGAAGCAGCTATGTACTCCGCTTCACATGTAGATCCCGTCACGACGCTTTGTTTAGAACTGCACCAACTGACAGCTCCACCGTTCAATGTAAACACGTATCCGGTTTGCGATTTAGAATCGTCCGGATCAGTGTCAAAGCTTGCATCTACGTAACCATTTACGATGAGCTCTTTGTCACCTCCATATACGAGAAACATATCCTTAGTCCTTTTCAGGTACTTTAGGATGTTCTTGACCGCTGTCCAGTGATCCACTCCTGGATTACTTTGGTACCTCCCTGCTAGACTTATAGCAAGGCACACATCATGTCTGGTACACAGCATTGCATACATGATAGAGCCTATGGCTGAAGCATAGGGAACATCTTTCATTTTCTCTCTATCTTCTGTGATGGTCGGACATTGAGTCTTACTCAACTTCACACCTTGTAACATAGGCAAGAACCCTTTCTTTGCTTGATCCATTTTGAACTTCTTCAAAACTTTGTCAAGGTATGTGTTTTGTGAAAGTCTAATTAAGCGTCTTGATCTATTTCTATAGATCTTAATGCCCAATATGTAAGCAGCTTCACCGAGGTCTTTCATTGAAAAACTCTTATTCAAGTATCCTTTTATGCTATCCAGAAATTCTGTATCATTTCCAATCAGTAATATGTCATCCACATATAATATCAGAAATGCTATAGAGCTCCCACTCACTTTCTTGTAAATACAGACTTCTCCAAAAGTCTGTATAAAACCAAATGCTTTGATCACACTATCAAAGTGTTTATTCCAACTCCGAGAGGCTTGCACCAGTCCATAAATGGATCGCTGGAGCTTGCACACTTTGTTAGCTCCCTTTGGATCGACAAAACCTTCCGGTTGCATCATATACAACTCTTCTTCCAGAAATCCATTCAGGAATGCAGTTTTGACGTCCATCTGCCAAATTTCATAATCATAAAATGCGGCAATCGCTAACATGATTCGAACAGACTTAAGCATCGCTACGGGTGAGAAGGTCCCATCGTAGTCAATCCCTTGAACTTGTCGAAAACCTTTCGCAACAAGTCGAGCTTTGTAGATAGTAACATTACCGTCAGCGTCAGTCTTTTTATTGAAGATCCATTTATTCTCAATTGCTTGCCGATCAACGGGCAAGTCAACCAAAGTCCACACTTTGTTCTCATACATGGATCCCATCTCAGATTTCATGGCTTCTAGCCATTTTGCGGAATCTGGGCTCACTATCGCTTCTTCATAGTTCGTAGGTTCATCATGATCTAGTAGCATGACTTCCAGAACAGGATTACCGTACCACTCTGGTGCGGATCTTACTCTGGTTGATCTACGAGGTTCGGTAGTAACTTGATCTGAAGTTTCATGATCATTATCATTAGCTTCCTCACTAATTGGTATAGGTGTCACAGAAACCGGTTTCTGTGATGTACTACTTTCCAATAAGGGAGCAGGTACAGTTACCTCATCAAGTTCTACTTTCCTTCCACTCACTTCTTTCGAGAGAAACTCCTACTCTAGAAAGGATCCATTCTTAGCAACGAATGTCTTGCCTTCGGATCTATGATAGAAGGTGCACCCAACAGTCTCCTTTGGGTATCCTATGAAGACACATTTCTCCGATTTGGATTCGAGCTTATCAGGTTGAAGCTTTTTCACATAAACATCGCAGCCCCAAACTTTCAGAAACGACAACTTTGGTTTCTTGCCAAACCACAGTGCGTCGTCTCAACGGATTTCGATGGTGCCCTACTTAACGTGAATGCAGCCGTCTCTAAAGCATAACCCCAAAACGATAGCGGTAAATCAGTAAGAGACATCATAGATCGCACCATATCTAATAAAGTATGATTACGATGTTCGGACACACCATTACGCTGTGGTGTTTCGGGTGGCGTGAGTTGCGAAACTATTCCGCATTGTTTCAAATGTAGACCAAACTTGTAACTCAAATATTCTCCTCCACAATCAGATCGTAGAAACTTTATTTTCTTGTTACGATGATTTTCAACTTCACTCTGAAATTCTTTGAACTTTTCAAATGTTTCAGACTTATGTTTCATTAAGTAGATATACCCATATCTGCTTAAATCATCTGTGAAGGTGAGAAAATAACGATATCCGCCACGAGCCTCAACATTCATTGGACCACATACATCTATATGTATGATTTCCAACAAATCTGTTGCTCTCTCCATAGTACCGGAGAACGGCGTTTTAGTCATCTTGCCCATGAGGCACGGTTCGCAAGTACCAAGTGATTCATAATCAAGTGATTCCAAAAGTCCATCAGTATGGAGTTTCTTCATGCGCTTTATACTGATATGACCTAAACGGCAGTGCCACAAATAAGTTGCACTATCATTATCAACTCTGCATCTTTTGGCTTCAACATTATGAATATATGTATCACTACTATCGAGATTCGTCAAAAATAGACCACTCTTCAAGGGTGCATGACCATAAAAGATATTACTCATATAAATAGAACAACCATTATTAATGAATAACCGTCTCGCATCAAACAAGATCCAGATATAATGTTCATTCTCAATGCTGGTACCAAATAACAATTATTTAGGTCTAATACTAATCCCGAAGGTAGATGTAGAGGTAGCGTGCCGACTGCGATCACATCGACTTTGGAACCATTTCCCACGCGCATCGTCACCTTGTCCTTCGCCAGTGTTCGCTTAATCTGTAGTCCCTGTTTCGAGTTGCAAATATTAGCAACAGAACTAGTATCAAATACCCAGGTGCTACTGCGAGCTCTAGTAAGATACACATCAATAACATGTATATCACATATACCTTTGTTCACCTTGCCATCCTTCTTATCCGCCAAATACTTGGGGCAGTTCCGCTTCCAGTGTCCAGTCTGCTTGCAGTAGAAGCACTCAGTTTCAGGCTTAGGTCCAGATTTGGGTTTCTTCTCCTGAGCAGCAACTTGCTTGTTGTTCTTCTTGAAGTTCCCCTTCTTCTTCTCTTTGCCCTTTTTCTTGAAACTGGGGGTCTTGTTGACCATCAACACTTGATGCTCCTTCTTGATTTCTACCTCCGCAGCCTTTAGCATTGTGAAGAGCTCGGGAATCGTTTTATCCATCCCTTGCATGTTATAGTTCATCACGAAGCTCTTGTAGCTTGGTGGCAGTGATTGAAGAACTCTGTCAATGACACTATCAACAGGAAGATTAACTCCCAGTTGAGTCAAGTGATTATGATACCCAGACATTTTGAGTATATGTTCACTGACAGAACTATTCTCCTCCATCTTGCAGCTATAGAACTTATTGGAGACTTCATATCTCTCAATCCGGGCATTTGCTTGAAATATTAACTTCAACTCCTGGAACATCTCATACGCTCCATGACGTTCAAAACATCGTTGAAGTCCCGATTCTAAGCCGTAAAGCATGGCACACTGAAATATCGAGTAGTCATCAGCTTTGCTCTGCCAGACGTTCATAACATCTGGTGTTGCTCCAGCAGCAGGCCTGGCACCCAGCGGTGCTTCCAGGACATAATTCTTCTGTGCAGCAATGAGGATAATCCTCAAGTTATAGACCCAGTCCGTGTAATTGCTACCATCGTCTTTCAACTTTGCTTTCTCTAGGAACGCATTAAAATTCAACGGAACAACAGCACGGGCCATCTATCTACAATCAAACATAGACAAGCAAGATACTATCAGGTACTAAGTTCATGATAAATTTAAGTTCAATTAATCGTATTACTTAAGAACTCCCACTTAGAAAGACATCCATCTAATCTTCTAAGTGATCACGTGATCCAAATCAACTAAACCATAACCGATCATCACATGAAATAGAGTAGCTTTCAATGGTGAACATCAATATGTTGATCATATCTACTATATGATTCATGCTCGACCTTTCGGTCTCAGTGTTCCGAGGCCATATCTGCATATGCTAGGCTCGTCAAGTTTAACATGAGTATTCTGCGTGTGCAAAACTGGCTTGCACCCGTTGTAGATGGACGTAGAGCTTATCACACCCGATCATCACGTGGTGTCTGGGCACGACGAACTTTGGCAATGATGCATACTCAGGGAGAACACTTTTATCTTGAAATTTAGTGAGAGATCATCTTATAATGCTACCGTCAATCAAAGCAAGATAAGATGCATAAAAGATAAACATCACATGCAAGTTATGATATGGCCATCATCATCTTGTACTTGTGATCTCCATCTTTGAAGTACCGTCATGATCACCATCGTCACCGGCCCGACACCTTGATCTCCATTGTAGCATCGTTGTCATCTCGCCAATCTTATGCTTCCACGACTATCGCTACCGCTTAGTGATAAAGTAAAGCATTACAGCGCGATTGCATTGCATACAATAAAGCGACAACCATATGGCTCCTGCCAGTTGCCGATAACTCGGTTACAAAACATGATCATCTCATACAATAAAATTTAGCATCATGTCTTGACCATATCACATCACAACATGCCCTGCAAAAACAAGTTAGACGTCCTCTACTTTGTTGTTACAAGTTTTACGTGGCTGCTACGGGCTTAGCAAGAACCGTTCTTACCTACGCATCAAAACCACAACGATAGTTTGTAAAGTTGGTGTTGTTTTAACCTTCGCAAGGACCAGGCATAGCCACACTCGATTCAACTAAAGTTGGAGAAACTGACACCCGCCAGCCACCTGTGTGCAAAGCACATCGGTAGAACCAGTCTCGCGTAAGCGTACGCGTAATGTCGGTCCGGGCCGCTTCATCCAACAATACCGCCGAACCAAAGTATGACATGCTGGTAAGCAATATGACTTATATCGCCCACAACTCACTTGTGTTCTACTCGTGCATATAACATCAACGCATAAAACCTGGCTCGGATGCCACTGTTGGGAACGTAGTAATTTCAAAAAAATTCCTACGCACACGCAAGATCATGGTGATGCATAGCAACGAGAGGGGAGAGTGTTGTCTACGTACCCTCGTAGACCGGCAACGGAAGCGTTGACACAACGTAGAGGAAGTAGTCGTACGTCTTCCCGATCTGACCGATCCAAGTACCGAACGTACGGCACCTCCGAGTTCTGCACACGTTCAACTCGGTGACGTCCCTCGACCTCTGATCCAGCCGAGTGTTGAGGGAGAGTTTCGTCAGCACGACGGCGTGATGACGGTGATGATGTTCTACTGACGTAGGGCTTCGCCTAAGCACCGTTACGATATGACCGAGGTGGAATATGGTGGAAGGGGGCACCGCACACGGCTAAGGAACGATCACGAAGATCAACTTGTATCATGGGGTGCCCCCCTGTCCCCGTATATAAAGGAGGGAGGGGGAGGTGCGGTCGGCCCCTAGGGATGCGTCTGGAGGAGTCCTACTCCCACCGGGAGTAGGACTCCCCCCTCTTGCCTTGTTGGAGAAGGAAAGGGGAAGGGGGAAAGAGGAAAGGGGGGCGCCCCCCCCCCTTCCTTGTCCTATTCGGACTAGGGGCGGAGGGGGCGCGCGGCCTGCCCAGGCCGGCCCTCCTCTTCTCTCTTAGGGCCCATGTAGGCCCATTAACCCCCGGGGGGGTTCCGGTAACCCCCCGGTACTCCGGTAAAATCCCGATTTCACCCGGAACGATTCCAATATCCAAATATAGGCTTCCAATATATCAATCTTTATGTCTCGGCCATTTTGAGACTCCTCGTCATGTCCGTGATCACATCCGGGACTCCGAACAACCTTCGGTACATCAAAACACAAAAACCCTAATTACGATCGTCACTGAACTTTAAGCGTGCGGACCCTACGGGTTCGAGAACTATGTAGACATGACCAAGACACGTCTCCGGTCAATAACCAATAGCGGAACCTGGATGCTCATATTGGCTCCTACATATTCTACGAAGATCTTTATCGGTCAGACCTCATAACAACATACGTTGTTCCCTTTGGCATCGGTATGCTACTTGCCCGAGATTCGATCGTCGGTATCTCAATACCTAGTTCAATCTCGTTACCGGCAAGTCTCTTTACTCGTTCCGTAATACATCATCCCGCAACTAACTTATTAGTTGCAATGCTTGCAAGGCTTGAGTGATGTGTATTACCGAGAGGGCCCAAAGATACCTCTCCGACAATCGGAGTGACAAATCCTAATCTCGAAATACGCCAACCCAACAAGTACCTTCGGAGACACCTGTAGAGAACCTTTATAATCACCCAGTTACGTTGTGACGTTTGGTAGCACACAAAGTGTTCCTCCGGTAAACGGGAGTTGCATAATCTCATAGTCATAGGAACATGTATAAGTTATGAAGAAAGCAATAGCAACAAACTAAACGATCAAGTGCTAAGCTAACGGAATGGGTCAAGTCAATCACATCATTCTCCTAATGATGTGATCCCGTTAATCAAATGACAACTCTTGTCTATGGTTAGGAAACATAACCATCTTTGATCAACGAGCTAGTCAAGTAGGGGCATATTAGTGACACTCTGTTTGTCTATGTATTCACACATGTATTATGTTTCTGGTTAATACAATTCTAGCATGAATAATAAACATTTATCATTATATAAGGAAATAAATAATAACTTTATTATTGCCTCTAGGGCATATTTCCTTCAGCAAGTTCCTCAATGTTACAATCCTCCTTTCCTTTGTTACGGTCACTCCTTCTCTACATTTCCAAACTCTTGGTGTCAGGCTCACCCCTCTCTGCTTTTTTGACCAAACTCTCAAAAGACTCCTACTCCTGACAGGCATTGTAATCAACTGGCTCAATGTAACCATCTCCATAATCTGCCCCCCCAATGCCTCCAATTGCTTGTCAATGTCATCCAAGTTATCTGAAGCTTCATGTTCCTCTTCTTCAACAGGATTTGTTCTTCTTCCTTCTCTCCAGCAGCACTTTGTGGCCCTCCAACCTCCTCATCTTCTGTTGCAGGAGTTCATGTTGCCTTTTAATTTCTCTTTCCAGACCAAGTTTCATCATCTCCACTTCTTTTATCCTATTCTCCTCAACAGCCAGCTGGGCCAGACCCTGAGGGGGGGCAGGGGGCGGCCGCCCCGGGCCCCCAATGTCCAGGGGCCCCCATCTAGGTACGTACGTAGGCCTACGATGAGCGCATGTCGCGCAGTTGGCTAGCCCACGCCCGGAGCCGTCGAATCTACGTTGGGTTGGCAATCAATTACCGTACGCAGCTTGGTAGCCCACGCACGAGCACATCCACTCCTTCAGTGAGGGCCCTGTAGTCATAGGCTCGTACGAGTTGATTGCGTGACGCCCGTTCAGTTTCCTAATTCCCATCTAAAAAGAAGTTCTGAGATCTGATTGCGAGTTCACGTCTTCGAGTATCCCCCAACCACGATCATGATCTCTGGACGCGAACGCGAGTCGCTGTTTCACGGATGAACTCTATTCTTCCACCTCTACTTCAGGCCAGTGCCAGATTGCGCCATCACCCAGACATCGTCGAGCGCATGCCGCGGACGCATATACAGATCGCGTCATCGCCGAGCGCCGGATCGGACAATCACCGGCAGCGATTCAGCCGATCCAAGGTATTATCATATTCATGATTTTAAACCGCAGCAGAAACAACCGCGATTGCGCACAATGGCCGCTGAAAAATTGCACTGCGATGATTTGCATGCAGGCCAAAATCGCGGGAGATCACCGGCGATTGCAGGAGATCATGATGATTTAGGCTAAAATTTTGGTGCAAATTTGGCTGCCGCAATTTCCTTTCTCCGGCAATTTTAATAGGTGATCATTATCACTTTGTTTATTGCTAATTAAGTAATTTATCTTCGTCAACATGATGCATGCATGGTTTTTACTGTTAAACTTTTGATGCAAATTTGTTTATTTTCAGCATTGTGTGTATAAATTGTATTTCATATCAATATTGCTTTTTAAATTTATGATAAAAAAATACATACAACAATATTACTATAATTGTTATGTTGCTTACATTAAGGCCCATATATCCCCACACAAACTATATATACTAAGGGCCCCGATCTTTACTTTCGCCCCGGGCCCCTAAAATCTGAGGACCGGCCCTGTATCTGGCAACCATTTCTTCAGCCAATTGCAACCTAATAAGTATGGTTCTTTCCCCATCTGACAAAGTGAGCACACATTTTTCCTTACTGTGGCTGCATTCACCATGACTCCTCCCTTTCACATTTTCATTGTTAACCACCTTCTCATATTGCATCAGTGACATACTTCCTAGAGTCACACTTGTCTTATCTTGTCCATCCCCTCCCCTTTCTGTTTTTTTAGAACTGCAAAGATTGGAGTTGTGCCATGTCGTCTACAACTTCCGAAGGGCTCCCTGGTTCACCCAGTTTTCCATGTCTCACGACTCAAAGCAGCGCATCTTCGTCTCGAGCAGCTGGTGAGCGCACTACCTTCTAATGACATTGAGTTCCAGGTTTCTTTGGAGGTGCTCGAGTATCACTCACGCAAGACGACCAACAAGATGGTGCGACAAGGACTAATGCACTAGACAGGGGCACCAGTCGATGACACCACCTGGGAAGACCTTGAAGATCTCCACCGGCGCTTCCCACGAGCTCCAGCCTGGGTGCCACTGCAGATCATATGCCAATGCGACAAGCACACCAGGCGTAAGACGGTGAACCAAGGGCTCACACACTGGTTGCACTCCACAACAGACAAAGCCACCTGGTAAGACATCGGTCGCCTCGGGCAACACTTTCCCGATGCTCCGGGTGTGGACATGTCGGAATTCAAGGAGAGGGGATTGTCAAGGAGTCATCGAGCGTGTAACTAACACTGGTTCTTGTATTAGGGAGTGTTGGATCCTAGTTTCCTCTATCACAGATTCAGAGACCAAATGTTCAAAGTAGAATTCAGAGTTTCTCACTGGACTAATGTACAAGATCATTTTATTGCTATCTTCTACTAAAAGAATAAAAGGTTCGACAGTTATCTAGTGTAAGTGTAATTCTAGGGATGCAAATATGCAACTAAAGGGCGCCCTCCGACCCTTCTTCTTAGTTCAACCAAATGAACTAATTTTCCAAGAGTGAGGTGAATTCTGAAATTTTAGTTCATTTAGTTGAACTGAGTAGGGTCGGAGGATACCCTGGACCTGGAGGTTCCAAATTTGCAAACTCACAGGTCTGTCGGCATGGATGCAGCCTCAGATTGACACGACCTCGCGCGCTTAGAAGCCAAAGCAGACCAGGAGACTCGGCCGCCGGTAAGACGTGACGCCGTCCTTCCCAGGTGCCGGAGCCGCGGCTGAGCTTGCCGTCGCAGCCCAGCACAGCAGGCGCTTCACGCCTCTCCTCCTCGTGCTCCTCTGCGGTGGCCTCCTGCTCGCCTTCTTCGCGAGCTGCGAGCTGTGTAGGTTCGTCGCGGCGGTTTGGGCGCCCCGAAGCGGCGAGAGCGACCTCACGCGGCGGATGGACCTGCCGGGCAGTGGCGCGGCGCCGTCCCGGCGTACCTTGTCCAGCGCGGCGGCGAACGGGTCAAAATCCCTGTGCCTTGTGCTGCTCGTGAACGGGCTCCACGACGGCACCATGCATAGTTGCGCCTGCGGGGTAGGCGAAGTGGCGGCGGAGGACGCGGCGGACCAGTCAGCTGGATGCTGCAGCCGCGGCGGCAGCTTCAGAGGGAGCTGCGCGCCGCCGCGGAGCAGCTGGCGGGCGCACGGGCGCGGCTCGGCGCTGTCATTGTCATCGCCGAAGCCGTCGGTGCTGTCTTCGTGGAGGCAGTACTCCTCCCAGGCGGGGAGGTCGAAGAAGAGGTAGAGCGGCGCGCTGTGCGAGAGCGACATGATCGAAGCGGCGACGTCTTCCATGAGCTTCAAACCTCAGACAGGAGATAACTCAAAGGGAGTGTGTATTGGCGCCGGATGTGATTGGAGTATAGAAATGATTCGTATATATACTCAACGCAGCCAGCTCAATGATTGCTCTATCCAGTGAATGCAATGCACTTGTGAACTATACTCAACTTATTGCCACGGCAAGCTCTCTTCGTCTAACGTACTCCCGCGCCAACTCGATCGACCAACGTGACGGCGAGGACGATGACAATATTATTATTTTTATCGACGTACCGCGCGTTACCAGCAGTCATGCCGTGATTACCAAACACCCACGCGAGCAGAGGTTGCAGACGAACAAAGCATAGGGCTGCAGCCCCAGAAATGTGGCGCGAAATCTGGAAAGGATTACGGTATTTTATTGGGGACTTTGCTGGCCGATGGTTTCTATCTTATATCTCAGACACGAACAATGTGGTAATTTGACGGACGCGTAGAATGTCGCGTTCTTTCTGCACGCGAACGCAAAGCTTAGATTGCTAGCTTCTTGGATCATGGGCGGCTTAGTTCTTGTGGTAATAAATTGAGTTCTTCTTTAGAAATCCAGGAACATTTTCTAAACTCATGGACATTTTTTAATTAGCTAACATTTTTTTGAATTTCAAGAAGTATTTTGAAATCCGCAAACTTTTTCTAAGCTTACAAACATTCTCTAAATTCCTAAGCATTTTTTAAATTCACAAAAAATCAAATCCATAAATTTTTTGTTATTTACATTGTTTTTTGATAGTTGCGAACATATTTAATTTTTTGAAACATTTTTAATATCACCTCTACTTTTTTTTCCAGTTTTTTCTTCCTCTTTGTTTTCGGTTTCTGGGTGGACCAGGCTCAATATAGCGAATGGCCAGCCAATCCGAGCGAGCTTCCTGGGCATGCGTGTTTGGTCGTCCTTCCACGCGTTGGGCTGAATAGGACCTCCCGCGCATGTAGGTTATTTTGCTGGAGGGGGAGGGGAGAACTGGTTTTCTACTTCGTGCGTCCAGGTAACAGCCCCGAGTTTCCCCCAATTAAAAAATTGATTGTTATCTTATTTTTCTTATCATGCCATTAAAATTGTCAAACTAATTAAAAACTTTTGATAATTTCTAAAATATATTTCTGAGGCCTATTGCAATTTTATTAAAATGCTTTTCTTTCTTTTGGATTTTGATCAAATCAGTTCTTTCTGGTCTTCCTCTTCAAGGGAGGCCTCAAAACTTAGCATGTAATCTTTTCAGCCCATTATAAAGCCTCCCCCAAAGCTTCATATTATTGGCACGCTTCTAGATCACACCTCTAGTTCAAATCTTATTCTTGCTTTCCTCTCTTTCAAATTCAAATTTAAATCAAAACTTCTGAAATTCTTGGTGGAACTTTGAAAAATATGTCAAAATAGCCACATGCGAAATTTCAGCCCATTTGGAAAATATTTGACTCTCCAAATAATTTTTTCCATTCTCTTTAGTATTTTTCGGTTTTTATACTGGGAAATTTCAGCCCATTTGGAAAAATATGTCATTTTTGGCAACAACCCTAAGCACATTTTGTGGGAGCCAGCTCGACAGACCCAACTCCTCTCTCCCTTTCTTTCCCTATTTCAGTTAACTCTGCCGGTCCAATCCACGTAGCGAAACGTTACGCCCATCATTGTCCATCATCTTCCCAGAAGACACGGCATGCAACACCATGAGCGAAGCCGGTAGCAACTTGGTCCCCGCCATCACCCCCTCCATAAGACTACTCACAGTGGGGAGTAACATAGAGTAGTAACTTACCGATGTTACTAGTCTATGTTATTACCTTCATAGTGGATAGTAACATATGAGTGGTATCATGAAATGATTCATTTATTAGGCTATAGACACATTGTGCCTTGAAATGTGCTATAGACACATTGTACCACAAACCCCTCTCTCCTCATTAATTAGCTGCCACATAAGCAATCTTGTATTGAAATATGTGATGTTACTAATGAAGTTACTCCCATTGTGACTAGTCTAAAAACCCCTAGAGCTTCCCTAGGGTTTCCCCCAACTCCCCTCTCCCTCCTGCGCTGCTTCCCACGTAAGGTCGTCGCCACAGAGTCGTTGCCTCAAGATCAGAGCGACAGCAGGAGCACGCACAGGACACAACGTTGTGCAGAAGCTCCGCTACCTCCCCTTCTTCCTCTACTGCCACACTTATTGCAACATAGAGCAAGCGCCCACTCACAACACGACAAAACTTGAGCCGACCTAGTAGCAGGACAAAACTTGAGCCGACCTTCTTCCCCAAGTCCAAGTCGCACATGCATACCGCACGCGGACGGATGACTCCTCCTAGTTTATATACACATGGTCTAAGTCATGTTGGAGAGAGCAGCAATGCCACGGATCGGTAAGGTGGCGCAAGCCTAGATGACCGGTGGGCATCCCTAGGACGTTTTGTGTTGTTTAATGACATGACATGATGATCCCTTTCGTTTCGTTTCCAACGACTGGAATTATTACGTACGTGGCTGGCTGGAGGACCACATGCATACTGGAGGCCAGTAACCTCGCTTGCAAAGGATTGATGGAGAGGAGAGGACCAATATCCAATAATTTGAAAATGAAGCCTTGTTCCATACGATGATGATTATTTTGATTAAGTAACAAAACTGCAACATATCCAATTATTTAGAGGGCACTACTAAAAGGCATGTTGCAAATTTAACAAGAACAAGAACAGAAGAGTCGGCAAACTAACTTGTAGCATCTCTCGAACCATTGTTTGAAAATTATAGCCTCCGTGCTGGGCGGCAACACAATCTAATCGGTGGAGCAAAGCCTCTCCTCTCTAACGCGTGAATACAATTGCATCTTCTTCATCACGAGTGAATACAATTGCTTCATAGCTCCGACGCACATATCCTATGACGAGAGCCAAATCTCCGACTCCGGTGTCTATGAGATGAGCAGCAAGACGGTCCGTTCCATCTTCCCACATGAGTCGCTGCAAAAACTTGGGATAAACTGCGAGCCAAAGGGGTCCTGGATCTTTCCTTCCTCGGCATAATTAACTCGGTGCACCGCTGTTTACATTTTATATATATACTCCACTAATTAGCACAGTAGTAGTAGTACTAGCTAGTTAATTTAGCAACAGTTGTTGACTCCTGATGTCAAAAAAGGAGGAACAGTTAACTCCTCCCTTTGGAATGGATCAACTCCCTTCTTTAGCTCGTAATTTTGCGCCTGTGGTGTCGGCGAAGTGGCGGCGGAGGACGCGGCGGACCAGTCAGCTGGATGCTGCAGCCGCGGCGGCAGCTTCGGAGGGAGCAGCTGCCTGGCGCACGCGCGCGGCTCGGCGCTGTCACTGCCATCGCCGACGCTCTTGGCACCAGCCGCGGCAAGCTCGAAGCCGCCGCTGATGTCTTCGTGGAGGCAGTAGTCCTCCCAGGCGGGGACGTCGAAGAAGAGGTAGAGCGGCGCGCTGCGCGAGATCGACATGATCGAAGCGGCGAGGTCCTCCATGACCATGAGCTTACTGGCGCAGGATGTGATTGGAGTGGAAATGATGCCTGAATATATAGGTGAACAGGGCCTTGTTTCCTGCTCAAGAAAATTAGTTTTTTGACCGGAAGTGGTTACGTCGCAGCCCAATGATTGCTCTATCCAGTGAATGCAATGCACTTGTGAACTATACTCAACTTGTTGCCTCGGCAAGCTCTCTTTGTCTAACGTAAATAAAAAGTCCATACATGTGAGCTATGGTGACCAACGTGACGGCGACGAAGATGGTGATATATTATTTTTTTATCGACTACCGCAGTCATGCCGCGATTCCCAAACACCCACGCGAGCAGGCAGAAGTTGCAGACGAACGAAGCACTGGGCTGCAGCCCCAAAAATGTGGCGCCAAATCTGGAAACGATGGCGGTATTTTGCTCGCCGATGCTTTCTATCTTATCTCAGACACGAACAATGTGGCAATTCTATCTTTCTTCACGCCAACGCAAAGCTTAGATTGCTAGCTGCTGGGGCGAAATCATGTGCGCCTTACTTCTTGTGGTAACAAATTGAGTACCTCTTTTGAAATCCAGAAGCATTTTCTAAACTCATGAACATTTTTTTAATTAGCTAACATTTTTTTTTGAATTTCAAGAACTCTTTTGAAATCCACAAACTTTTTCTAAATTTAAAAACATTTTTTTATTTTGAAGAACTATTTTGAAATACACAAAGTTTTTCTAAATTTACAAACTGTTTCTAAATTCCTAAGCATTTTTAAATTCACAAAAAAATCAAATACACAAATATTTTTGTTATTTGCATTGTTTTTAGATAGTTGTGAAC
Source organism: Triticum urartu (assembly GCF_003073215.2). Classification (NCBI taxonomy): domain Eukaryota; kingdom Viridiplantae; phylum Streptophyta; class Magnoliopsida; order Poales; family Poaceae; genus Triticum; species Triticum urartu. The sequence continues at coordinate 521,072,456 of NC_053027.1, read as the reverse complement.
ATGTTTAACTTTTTTGGAACATTTTAAATATCACCTCTTTTTTTTTTCAGTTTTCATTCCTCTTTGTTTTCTTCTTTGCTTCTCCGGGTGAGCCAAGGCTCAATACGGCGACTGGCCAGCCAATCCAAGCGAGCTTCCAGGGCATGCGTGTTTGGTCGTCCTTCGACGCATTGCGCCTCATCTTCAACCAGATGTCGGGACCGGCGGCGATCACTGCCTCTACGCCCATGCCCACGACTACGTGTGCGCCTACGTCAACGCCAACGCTAAGCACTGAAGTTGTTTCCCCAACGCCGCCACCGCCGCCGACCTCGGCCAGCCCTACGGCAGAGGAGCCGCCATTTGAGTTCCATGTCTATGGTTCCTACCCTTTTGATCGCCTCACTTTGGCTATGTTCAATCGTCGACCCGTGGCATAATGATCGCCGAACTTGTGTCTTTTTTGGTAGCGGAAAAGTGAACTTTGAATTTTGTTGCTTTTGGGAGCCGAAACCTGAAGGCGCGGCTGGAAACTCGACACCCCCCCCCCCCCCCCCCCGAGGCGAAAAAACCCGCCGCCGCAAACGCCTAACGCCCTTTGCCAGGTGCGTTCGGGGGGCCAAACGGCTGGAGATGCTCTAAGCAAATTAATTAACACTGGGAGGAACTCAGTCGGCAATGACCCTATTATATAGCTCAAAAATGTATATGTAACAGCGGAAATGATAGCACTTGGAGATTTTAGGATGCGGTGGCGACTTGGCGTTCGTGCTATAGTTTGGCTTTTAGTGGGCTTTTGGTCGACGGTTGAGACATGAGCACCACATCCAACGCGCTTTCATCCTGTCCGCGACGTATGTATACCAAATACTAGCATCTTGCAAGTAATCGCTAAGGGAATTCATAAGAATGCAGAGGACAAATCCCGTGCCTAGCTGCCAGTTCGTCCCGTAGCGTGGAAAAGGCAAAGGAAGGCGTAGATCCACGTGCAGCAGCCAGCAAGCAGCCAAGCGGCTTGCGGTATGCACACACGAAACCGCAACAGAATCGCCGAAGCATCGCAGCAGAGTTGGCGACGGACGCAGGCCAAGCAGGCAAGCAAAGGTAGCGAGGCGGGCACGCCTCCCCTTCCGCGCCTCGGCTACGCTCCAAACCGCCGAACCGAACGAGCCCAGCACCCACCACCCGGAAAAAATCCTATAAATCAATCGACGAACCCCGTCGACAGGCAACAACCCATCGAAATCCTATAACTCCTCCTCTTCCTTGTCCATCTCCGGCAGCAAGCCAGCAATCTGCGCAGCAAGGAAAGAAGGGAGGTTCTTGGATTGGTTCTGCCGCGAAGATGGTGGCGCCCATGGTGATCGCGTCGGCGGGGCTCGGGATGCTGGCGGGGGGGGGGGAGGGGCGAACCGGACGACCGGGGACGGGCTGCCTGCGGCGTCCAGGTGGGACGCGCGGCCACGCTGCTCCACGTGCAGCGGCACCGGCCGGGAGGAGTGCCTCTGCAGCCGTTGGTCCGACGGCGACGTCGGCTGCGGGACGTGCTCCGGCTCCGGCCGCAAGCGGTGCCGCAGCTGCGGAGGCTCTGGCACCGGCCGGCAGCTCCCGGTGCGGCTCATCGCCCAGCAGCAGAAGCTGCCGACGATCGCGCCCGGGCGACGCGGAAACTGAAACTGACATTCCTCGGTTTCCCGGAGTAAATCAGAAGTGCAATTAGGCAGAACACAACACACATGAGCATGAGTGTACAGGCAACATGTTCGTTCCTGTGGATGTACACGTCTCCTTCAAGACGTAGGAGTACTAGTTATGCATAAAACATGTTTAGAGCTCCTTTGATTCAAAGGAATTTTATAGAAATCTAGACAATTTATATCCTTAGGAATCTTTCATGCGTTCCATTTTGATTCAGATGATTGCAATTCTTTGGAATTTTTCCTTTGGATTTGCATTCTATTTTGGAGGAAAATTTCCTTCCGCTCAATCCCTTTGTAAGAATTCCATCGTTTTTCCTATGCTATCAAGAACTCCTTCATCCAAATTCATGTAGTTCTTTAATTCCATGGGATTCAAAAGGACGCGACACTTTAGACATACATTTTTTTATTCGAATCTTGTGCATCAAGGAGAGCCTTAACATTAGTGATCAAGTATTCGCAGCTCCTCAGGTATACACCTAGTAACTGAAGCGGCGGTGGCTAGGAAATCGTCTCCGCTGGAATCTATTGGTGAGCCTATGGATTCGCCTCCCCTGCATGTTGCAAGGGTGACACTCGGGCAAATTGCAATGGTTTATCTTCGGTTTGGTCTTTTAGGCTTTGATCGTCCTCGGTTTCACCGTCGGGATAGAAGTTAGAAAAGTTCTGACGTAGGTTTTTGTTGTATCCTTGGGTCGACCAGGTTAGAGTTTCTCGTCGTACATTGATGACGGCGAGATCGGATGTCAAACATAGCAAATTGATTCAATGCTTAAATGGTGGCGACTATGGCTCTGGGGTGCCAGTCCTATGGGGCACGTGCGTAGAGACTTCCTGGCTATCATCTACAAGGTTGTGCCGGCTCTAGTAGGGGAGTGGAGGCAATGGCTTCTCGACGGCCAGCTCTGCCAGCGGTAGTGCTCTTTCGGTGGTCCAAGGAGCAAAGGGCGATGTAGTTTCTATTATGATTTGGGTGCCTTGTACTTCTGGTCAAGCTTCTATAATAGATTTGTTTCCTTTTGGCAAAAAATTAGACCCTTACTGGTCAACGTAGCTTATTTTGTGCGTGCTCGGGGTATTGAAGAACATTGTGATATAAAATGTTTTCCACTTGTTTTAAAACTTGCATTTTAGTCCAAATCATGTGCATGTCATGTGGAAGTCTAATTTATACATTACATTTTCAATTGAGAAAATGTGTTTTTCCGTATTTGAACTTATCATTGTCGTGTGTGCGAACACAACACCACTCTAGGTTTTGACATCTCACTTTTACCATTGTTATCCTTTGACAATGTATCACAAATGTCATTCCGTGGCAAAAGCAAATTTTTTTCATTTCACTTTTGCCACTCTTAGCTTTTAACAATTATCACAATTGCAACTCTAGAAATTTTGCTTTTGCTACGAAATGAAAATTGTGATGTATTGTCAAAACCTGAGAGTGGAAAAAGTGAGATGTCAAATTTGAGAGTCGCGTAACCAAAGTGGGCAAAACCTAGAGTGGCAAAAACAAAATTTTCTCTTTTTTGGTTCAGCGAGGGGCAAAGAGACGCACAAATCCTACCACTACGATCCTAAGCTGAAATGTGTGCCGTGTGATTATCTCTATGCGAGCTACGTGTGGGAGTGCAAGTGATTTATAATGGATTCTCAACACACAGAAGCAGGAAAAATGCAGTAATAGAGTGTCATGTCCTATTGCATCCTAGTATTATAAAGCTAAATAATTGAAGATTGTTTGATAGCATAGAGAAAACAATAGAATTCTACTAAGATATTTGAGTGGACGGAAATTTTCCTTCAAAATGGAGCACAAGTGAGTCATGTGGAAAAGTACCTAGGAATTGCCACTGAGGAAAAATTCCAAGGGTTCGAATCCTACATAATTCCTTTGAATCAAAGGAGTGTGTGTTTGTGCAGTATTTACCATGACCGCCATGTTTTCGTGCAAAGGCTATATCTAGCTTATTGCAAAACATACGCCACACTCTCCTCTAGTGTTCCTGACTTGGCCATGGCCTAGTAGCAGTCTTTTTTCTTCCTTTTTTTTATCCGAAGGTATTAGTTGTCTCTGGTTCCTGCTCACAATCTTCTAAAGAGTGATGTGTCCCTCCAACATGGCCGTTTCTTGTGGCTTCTTCAGCCATGGGATCACTCTACTGTACCCCTTTTCATATAGCAACAAAATGACCGTGTGATCCCCCAAAAAGTAGTCTCTGGTTTTTTCTAGACCGCATTTACCCGGTTTTCCATGTTTCTGTTTTCCCTGTTTTTACCTTATTAAGTTTTCTCTACTTTCTTTTTAAAATATTTTTCTAAAAATTACATGATTTTTTATAAAATGCGTGAAACCTTTGTAACATGATTAAAATGTGTGAGCATCTTCAAATATTACGCAAACATTATGTGAAAATATGTGAATACTTTTAAAATTTGCATGAAGATTTTAAAAATGCGTGATTTTGAAAAATTGCATGAACACTTTTTAAACATGTCGAAATTTCTTCAAAAATATGCAATATTTTTCTAAATTATGTGAACATTTAAAAAATATGTGAAATCTTTTATAAAATTGTATGCATATCTTTTATAAAATTAAGAAGGGAAATTTTGTTTTTGCCACTCTAGCTTTTGTCAATTTTTCTTATGCCACTCTAAAATTTGACGTTTCACTTTTGCCACTCTTAGATTTTGATAATTATGATAATGTGTCATAATTATCACTCTAAAATGTTTGCTTTTGCTATGAAATGGCAAATGTGAATATTTAAATAAAGTTTTCATATTTGTGATGTAGCAAACATGATGCACAGATCGTCTGCATATATTGGAGAAAGTTATAAAATAATCTTTACTGTGAAAACAGTAAATGAAAACTTCCATTTTAACACGCAATTCACTGCAATCAGAAAATATATTTCGAACCTTTTGATTTCATTGCTTCAATGGTACTATATCTACAATCTTAGGCAAAGCCTCTCCAGAAGCAAGGGATGATCCCTAGCGGTACCCAGTAATCAACGCGGGAAGGAACCCAGTAGGCAATGACCCCATTACAGCTCAGTGTATATACGACAGCGAAAAATATAGCACTTGGGGATTTTAGGATGCGGTGGCGATGTGGCGTTTGTGCTATTGTTTGGCTGTTAGTGAGCTTTTGGTCGACGGTTGAGACATGCATACGCGCTTCCATCCTGTCCGCGACGTATACCAAACAGTATGTTGCAACTATGAGTAATCGTTAACGGAATTCATAAGAATGCAGAGGACAAACCCTGTGCCTAGCTGCGAATTCGTCCGGTAGCGGCAAAGGAGCATGTAAATCCACGTGTAGCTGCGAATCCCATGGCTTGCAGTACACACGCACGAATCAGAAACAGAATCGCCGAGACATCGTAAGCAGAGTATAGGCGACACGCCATCCCTTCCGCGCCACGGCTACCCTCCAAGCTGCCAGACTAAACGAGCCCAGCACCCACCACCCGAAAAAGTCCTATAAATCAACCGACGCGCCCCGTTCACAGGCACCCATCCAAATCTTTTCTTCCACTCCTACCAGCACGATACGGCAAGAAAGGTTCTTGGATTGGTGATGGTGGCGCCCATGGTGATCGCGGCGGCGGGGCTCGGGATGCTGGCGGCGTGGCGACGGCGAACCGGACGACGGGCGACGGGCTGCCGGCGGCGTCCAGGTGGGACACACGGCCCCGTTGCTCCACGTGCAGCGGCACCGGCCGGGAGGAGTGCCTCTGCAGCCGTTGGTCCGACGGCGACGTCGGCTGCGGGACGTGCTCCGGCTCCGGACGCAAGCGGTCCGCAGCTGCGGAGGCTCTGGCACCGGCCGCCAGCTCCCGGCGCGACTCATCGTCCAGCAGAAGAAGCTGCCGACCGCGCACGGGCGCCGCGGAGACCACAACTGATGTTCATAGGTCTCCCGGAGGGAATCAGAAGTGCAGTTAGGCAGAACGTAACACATCAGTGTGTATGCAACATGTTCATTACTGTGGATGTACACGTCCCTTCAAGACGTACTACTAGTTATGCACAAAACGTGTTTAGAGCTCCTTTGATTCACAGGAATTTTGTAGGACTTTAGGGCCTCTTTAATTCACAGGATTGTCAAAATGAAGGAATAAAAAAATGCAGGAATAGGGTGACATGTCCCATAGTATCCTACATGATTTAAAAGAATGTTTGATAGCATAGGAAAAACAAAGGAATTCTACAAAGAGGTTTGAGTGGATGGAAATTTTCCTCCAAAATGTAGTACAAATGGATCATATGAAAAAATTCCTAAGGATGCCAATCCTACTAATCAAATGAGCATCACAGGAAAAATTCCTAAGGGTTTAAATTCTCCAAAAATCCTATGCAATTCCTTTGAATCAAAGGAGCCCTTAGAGGATATAAATCCTTAGGAATCTTTTCATGCGTTGCAGTTTGATTCACATGATTGCAATTCTTTGGAACTTTTCCTTTGAATTCCATTGCATTCTATTTTGGAGGAAAATTTCCATCCACTCAAGCCATTTCTTAAGAATTTCACCATTTTTCCTATGCTATGAAGCACTCCTTCATCCAAATTTATGTGGGTTTTCGATTCTACATAATTCAAGAGGACATGGCACTAGTCATACAATTTTTTATTCCGGTGTTGAAATAATCTTGTGAATCAAAGAGAGCCGTAACTATATGATCATTCACTCATAACTCCTGAGGTACACATCTACTGGTAATTTAAGTGGGTGTACCTATAAACACAGTCCCCTTCAGGCTTTGCCGGTGTACCCTTGAATTTGCCTCCCCTGACTACTGCTTCGGTGGCCGTTGGCAGATGGAATCTCGGTGCCTCGGCTCCGGCTTGTAGTTTGGGTTATGGGTATTTAGTCCCCGCAAGGGCGGCGCTTAAGCAAATGGCAGTGCTTCATCTTCGAGCTGGTCTTTCAGGCACTGATCATCCTCAACTTCATCGGCATGATTAAGTCGACGTAGTTGTAGTTCTGACATAGTCTTTTATCGTCTCCGTGGGGCGACGAGGTTAGGATTTCTCATCATACTTGGACGTCGTCGAGATCTGATGTCACGTGCTGCAGATTGATTCAATGCTTCAACAGTGATGACTACGGCTCTAGGGTGCCAGTCCTACGAACATGTGCAAAGCCTCTCCTTCAGAAAACTACAATAACGATAAGCTCATGTACTGATAGTGTGCAGATTGTTAACTGAAGCAATGTCCATGTCATCTTAATTTTGCATTAAGTAAATATATTAGAAAACCGCACATCGTACTTTCTGTACCCTTCGTGGAGATGATTTTATTCAGAGCCACTTTCAGTTATTGGATTTATTGGTGTCACAATAGAAATTGTTGCCTTGCTTTACTTCTGTTATGTAAGTAAAGCAAATACATATGCATTCTCGCTATATATTTGCATGCACTTGATTTAGAGGTGGTCGTGATGCGAGTCAATGCTGGTGAAGGATAGTGGTGGCTCGACATTGGCATTGGAAGCACTAGTCAATCGATGCTACGCAGGGGCAAACAATTGCAAGCTATTAATTTGTTTAGGGGCATTTGTGGAGTAGATGGGATGAATTGGAATAACATCAAATTTCTAATATACCTTGTCAAAAATGACCAAGTTACCCTTACGTATGGATGGTCAAAATGGCTTGGTACTCATATCTAGGGTTGAGGAGCAATAGAGTGATGTAAAAGAGCTCCAACTCACGAGCGGCGAAGTTATCATCATCTTCTTGATGGCACTCACCACCCGCAACCAGGGAAGACTCACCACCCGCAACAAGGGAAGACATAGATGGTCCAAAATGGTTAAACGCCAATAAGGTATCACACATAAAGTGATGGTGCTAAGACTATTATGTGACGAGTTGATAATGGATTTCATGATCAGGAGGCACTAGTACAAAACAGAGCTTTAGCGCCGGTTCGTAAGGGCCCGGTTCCATAACCGGCACTAAAGGGTGGGCACTAAAGAACCCCCCCCTTTAGTACCGGTGTTACCAACCGGTACTAAAGGTTTTTTTGAATTTTTTTTTGAAAATTTTGGAAATTATTATTTTTTTGAATTATTTGATGATTTAGTCTCTAACCACCTCTCTTAACTGCTCAAGTATGGATCACTCATTTCAAATCATCTAACTTCCCGACCGGTCACCCATCCCTCTCACTACTCCAGCCCGAGCACGCTTAACTTTCAGGTTCTATTCTCCTTCGTTTTCGAGTCTGCACTTGTGTTTTCCTGACAATAGTAAGATGTCAATCCTATTACCCTCAGGAGTTTAGCTTGAGCATGAAGTCACACATTTCACCGTTTGAGTTTGAAACTATTATTCTAAAAAAAAGTAATTATTTAGTAACGCTAATATTTCTTGAATAAGTTTGACCATAGTTGAACCACAGTTTGACCATAGTTTGACCAGATTTGACCAAAATTCAAAAAAATTGAAATAATTATTTAGTAACACTAATATTCTTGAATAATTATGTAGAACATTAATACTTCTTGAATAAGTATTTGACCAGATTTAACAAAAAAATTTAAAAAAACTGAAATTTGACCATATCTTTTTTTCCTTTTGGAATTTGAGGATTCTAAAAAATTGCAAACAAGCCGTAGGCGGTCTCCATCGGATACGGATTTTCGTGCTGAATTTTTTGATATATTATACGTTTTTTTCCGACATCGTATGCAAAAGTTATAGCCGTTTTACATTTTTCCTACACTTTTTGCAAAACATGTCTAAATGTAGTTTTTAAATTTTCCTAACTAGTAGATGTAGTAATATAACTACCTCTCGAAGGATTTTATTTTTTTGAAGTTTTTATCATTTTCTTTTGATTTTTTCAGAACTGAAATGGCGACACACGCGGGGGGGGGGGGGGGGGGGGGGGGGGGGGGGTAGAGTTTGAAAATTGCCCTATAGTGCCGGTTTGTGTCACAAACCGGTACTATAGGTCAGACCCCTTTAGTACCGGTTCATGATCGTGGGGCCCCGGCCTGACGCCAGCCTGCCACCACCCCTTTAGTATCGGTTCGTGTGCAAATCCGTTTGAACCGGCACTAATGGTACCATTAGTACCGGGCCAAAATAAAACCGACACTAATGTGCTTCACGTTTGACCCTTTTTCTACTAGTGAAGTGCTTCCCCATATTGTGGGCTCATCCAAAGAGAATATTTTCTGGCTCCCCTCATTCCCAACATTAGTTCTAAACCATCATATATAGAAGCTTTAGTTTCTCTAGTAGTGCAAACTAGGAGATGCTTGGCCGGCTCTACCTTTGTAACTAGATCTATGTTTGCAATGTGCTCCCATCTTACCCTATCCAGCAAATGGAGGTCGCAATACTTATATTTATGTTAGAAAGTGTACAAAATAAGGACATAAATATTTTATCCATCTGTCTTCGAAGGAGGAGTAGGTGAGCGTCAATTAATAAATGATCTTGTGACTAAATACCAGAGCAAGTACATGAGGCATTATTGATAATATATTAATTTGAATTGTAGAAAAAGAATTAGTACTCCAATACTTCTACTTTTTAGGGAGCTCTAATACTTTCATAGTAATATTAACATTACAAGTTCATGGCCTTGTTGTCTTCTTTACCATTCTTGCCTAACCGTGAAACCAATTATACTAATAACTAAAGCATGTATGGACATTTCCAATCAAGGGTGTGTTACAGAGAGAATTAAGATAACATGCATAATTTAAATATTACTGTCTCCATCTAGTAATAATGTATATTAACAGAAGGGGAGATATCCTTGCATCATTTATTTGTCTTACATCATGTGTATGGGCTTCTGCTGAGTCACCAGTTGGTCCCATGAAACTACTGCATGGTAATGCAATGGAGTAGCAATAGGGCGTGCTTGGTTCCTTGCAGCCCCTTCCCCTCCCAGAAAAGGCCTAACGGATAAAAAAATTGGTTGCTCACATGAGTCGCTGGCCCACACACGCACGAAACTTAAATCACCCTAGCGCCTGGCTCGCTAGGAACACTCTAGTCGGTTGTTTCCGTGGAGCCAACCTGAGACAAGCGCAGATACGGCGTATGCAGGGATGCATGCATAGGGATGGCAGGAGACAATAAGTTTATAACGTATTTATAATTTTTATGTTCATGCTATATTACAATAATTTATACACTCTTGGCATAATTTATACCCTTTTTTATTGAACTAACATATTAATCCAGTGTCCAAGACCACCTCCTGTTTTTTAGTATTTTGGGGCTTTTCATGAAATCGGTCTAAAGAGCAACAAAAAAACAATGATCAGTTTTGCACCAAAAGAAGCACAAGGGACATGTACACACCTGGAGGGGACCCATAGGCCCACCACACGTCCCTAGCTCCCACCCGAGGGAGCTCCTATCACATGGTCACCCCTTAGGTCGGTTGGAGGTGCCCTTTAGCTGCAGACTTGCTCCGGAAGTTTCACTATCATCCTATTGTTTTTGATATTTATCGAAGTTACGGAACTCTTGTGGTCGATAAAACGGATTGGACTCAGATTTTAGGAGAGAGAAATTCTAGAAAATGACTGTCAAAGAGGTCCAATCTCCGATGGGCTCTTGCCATTCGGGGGCCATGAACACCACGGACCATAGGGGGAAACCTCTCCATACCTAGTGTGGAGGCCATGGAAAAAGTAGAAGGAGGGGCCTCTCTCCCCCTCTCTTACGGCGGCGCTGAAGTGCCGCTAGGGGAACCACCATCACCGACATCGTCTACATAAACTTCACCACCATATATGTCACCATCTCCACCCAATTCCCTACTTGAACATGTTTTTGCTATAAATTATTCCCTCGCGATTTGTTGCGTTCTAATATGTCTGAGTAGAATATTTTTGTCACGCGGTTGATTGGTGATCTATTGTGATTGATATGAGTTGTATGTTGATATATTGATGTCATTTGGTGCCCATCATATGAGCGTGCATGTATGAGGATCACATTTTAGGGTTAGTTGTATGCTGAGATAACTATGCATAGGTTGGTCGAAGTGACATATATCACCGAGCGTGAGTATAGGTGTTGATGCATATGGGATACATAGGACCCGTAGATCTGAATGTTATGGTTGGGTTTTACCTTAATGTATTCTTAGTAGTTGCAGATACTTGCTAAGGGTTTAAATCATAAATACCTATAATTCAATTGATTTTGCATGCATGTTAGCATAGGCCTCTCCTATATATAAACTACAATGACGATTATTAGTCTAGTACCATAGCCAATTGCCTAGGTACAATTCCGCAACACCTACCACCGCTACTCTACACTTGTATCTTTTAATTTATTGTACCTTACATGGTAGCACCTAATTATGATTTACTAGTTCTTTATTATCTCGCAAATGTATCCTTTCATACATGCAAAGTAGTTCATTGTTTCTAGGTAAATCAAACATTTGATGAACATATATATGGTTGTATCATTGGCAAATAGAACCTAAGAGAATACAGATCCTAGCTTTATCTCCAACTCACGAGCGGAGAAAGTATCACCAGGGAAGACGTAGATAGTTTCACATGGTTATGTGCCAAGAAGATATCGCTCAAAATGCGATGGTGCTAACTGCTAAGCCAATTTAGTGACGAGTTGATAATGGATTCCATGGTAATGAGATGCTTCCCCAAATCGCTAGCTCGTTTAAAGAGAATATTTTCTAGCGCCCCTCATTTCCCACATTTAAACTAGCCTATGTAGAAGCTTTAGTTTCTATAGTAGTGCAAACGAGGAGATGCTTGGTCGAGTCTAACTTTCTAACGAAATGTAAATTTGGAATGTGCTCCCATCTTACCCTATATAGTCACTGAAGATCACAGTAGTTATATTTAGGTGAGAAGGTGTAGAAATAAGGACATTTAAATATTTTCTCCATCTTGTCTTTCAAAAAGGAGTAGGTGAGCACACATTAATATATGATCTTCGAACTAAATACGAGAGCAAGTACGCGAGACATCACCGATAAACTGAATTGTAAAAAACACATTTCAACAAACACTTGGTGTGTGCATTAGTTGCATCACATCGTCATATGACATTTGAAAGCAGTATCCCATGTTGTAGTAATGACCAGTGATGATGTAGTTGCATCCCATCGTCAATTGGCATTTCACTGAACACTTGGTGTGTGTGGCGGTTGACATGGACGTCATCAGTGGGTGGAAAGTTATTTAGGTGACGTAGGGATCCGACGATAGTGGCCTGGCGTCTAGGCGACAAGGTGGAGCGACAGAGGTCTGCAAGAACCAGGTGGTGTTCGAGGTTAGTGCAGCGACATAATCAGGGTCTTGGAGCGGAGAAAGGGAGCGGAGGAGAAGGGGGTGGAGTGTGGGATGGGAAAGGGGTTTCGATAGGAATTTTATGTGGGGTCGGACTATTCGATCCGACTGACGGACATTTCAGACTACCTTATTTATTCCCTCGATTAGAGGTGGGACTGGGATACCTGACAGTCCGGAATATCCAGACGAACCCATTGGATGATAGTTCCGGTCCAGACAAATAGGGAGAGAGGGAGGAGTCTGTTAGAGATGCCCTACTAAGTAAATCAAAATCTTGCGGTAATATTACCCAACGAACGTCAGTTGGGAGGGGGTGGCAAGCGAACGTCATTTGACGGTAGTTTTAGTTGTGAGAAAAGATCAAACAATGGCAGTTTTTAAACGAAAATTGCCTTCTCGGGAAGAAACTGCCATGTTGCCTAGAGAAAATACCACTCCTTACCACTTCCTCGCAACTAAAACTGCCACGAAATCGTTCGCATATGCCATCCTCCCGGCGAATATTCGCCAGCTAACAGGGTCCAAATGTTGCAAGCAATCTAGAGAATCATCTACAAGTCTTTCGGCCAGTTACATGATCCAGATCGTTAACGGAGCTCATAAGAATGCAGAGGACAAATCCAGTGCCTAGCTCCGAATTCGTCTCGTAGCGTGGAAAAGGCAAAGGAACTCGCAAGGGCAGAGTAAACACACGTGCAGCGAAGCAGCTCGCAGCACACACGAAACAGAGATCGAAAGGCCCAAGCATAGCAGAGTAGCCGACGGATGCAGACCAAGCAAGCAAGCAAAGGTAACGAGGCGGGCACGCCTTCCCTTCCTCGCCTCCGCTACCCTCCAAACTGCTAAACGAAACTATCCCAACACCCACCTTCCTACAACCCGCGAAAAAATCCTATAAACCGACGCACCCCGTCCACAAAATCAACAGATTGCCACACCCCCCCTGGCCACACACTGACACACCCATCCAAATCTCTTCTTCCACTCCTTACCAGCACCAGGCAAGTGCACACGGCAAGGAAGCAACAAGCACCGGCAATTTGGGCACCAAGAAAAGGGAGATTCTTGGATTGTTTTTTCGGCGAAGATGGTTTCGCCCATGGTGATCGCGTCGGCGGGGCTCGGGATGCTGGCGGGCGTGGCGATGGCGAACCGGACGACGGGCGACGGGCTGCCGGCGGCGTCCAGGTGGAACGCGCGGCCCCGTTGCTCCACGTGCAGCGGCACCGGCCGGGAGGAGTGCCTCTGCAGCCGTTGGTCCGACGGCGACGTCGGCTGCGGGACGTGCTCCGGCTCCGGTCGCAAGCGGTGCCGCAGCTGTGGAGGCTCTGGCACCGGCCGGCCGCTCCCGGCGCGACTCGTCGTCCAGGAGCAGAAGCTGCCGACCCCGCCCGGGCGACGCGGAGACTACAACTAATATTCGTCGGTTTCCCAGAGGAAATCAGTTGTGCAATTAGGCGGAGCTGAACTAACGCACGAGTGTATATGCAACATGTTCACTCTTGTGGATGTGATACGTGCCTCCTTCAAGACGTACTAGTAGTTATGCATAAAACATTTTTAGAGCTCCTTTGATTCAAAGGAATTTTATAGCAATTTTTAGAGGATTTAAATTCTTAGGGATCTTTCCTGCGTTGGCAGTTTGATTCATATGGTTGCAATCCTTTGGAATTTTTCCTTTGAATCCATTTCCATTCTATTTTTGAGGAAAATTTCCATCCGCTCAATCCTTTATTAAGAATTCCAACGTTTCTCCTATGCCATCAAGCACTCCTTCATCCAAATTTATGTAGTTTTTAATTTTACAGAATTCAAGAAGACATAACACTTGGTCATACAATTTTTTATTCCGCATTTTAAGAATCTTGTGCGTTAAAGAGAACCTTAACTATATCGATTGATCACTCGTAACTCCCGAGTTCGCCTCCCTTACCTGTTGCTCCAGCAACCGCTGGCAGGGGGAATCCCCAAGGCCTTGGCGCTTCGGCTGGTAATTTGGGTTAGAGGGTCTTAGTCCTCGCAAGGGTGACACTCGGATAGATGGCAGTGCTTCATCTTTGAGCTGGTCTTTTGAGATCTGATCATTCTCAACTTCTTCCGTCGAGACGAAGTAGACGGAGTTTCGACATAGATTTTTGTCATCTCCTTGGGGCGGCGAGGTCAGGGTTTCTTGTCATACATGGACGATGGCAAGACTAATATTAGACAATGCAGATTAATAGGATTCTGGATTGCTCTTCATTTCGTTCAATTTATCCCCTTGCTTTTCAACATACATATATTAGACAACCTTGTTTATGAGTACCTAACCCTTCTACAATTCACATGACATTCAATAGTTCAGTGATGACAACTACGACTCTAGGGTGCTAATCCTATGGGGCACATGCACGGAGACTTCTCGGCTACCGTCGACAAGGTCAGGCCGGCTCCAGTAGCGGAACGGCGACAATGGCATGTCAACGACTTGTTATGTCATCGATACCGGCCATTTTGGTGGTCCAGGGACCTCGAAGTAGTTTCTATTTTGTATTGGGTGCCTTGTACTTCTAGTGAGCTTTCGTAATAAATTGGTGCCCTTTTTGCAAAAAATAGACCCTTAACCTGTCCAGGAAATTTATTTTCTGAGAAGTAGACGAAGTATTGAAGAACATTATGATATTAAATGTTTTTTCACTTGTTAGAGAACATGCATTTTATTCCAAATCGTGTGCATGCCATGTGCAACTCTAATTTATACATTAATTTTGCAATTGAGGATGATTATTGATCGATGTGCCATTTTCTATTGAGAAAAGATTTTTTTTCCGTATTTCAGTTAATCACGTATAGCTTTCATCTAATATGTGGTGAGATGTTATTCTAAACTACCAATACTAGGTAGCTTTGCATAATGGCAATAGTCCTTGGTCAAACTCGGTTCTGACTTGTATGGCATATTTTTCAAGCATATCAAATAAATAAGTGTGATCATCACGATTACTACCGTGTAGATAGACACCTCCATTCTTGAGTGATGTTTCATATGGCCATAAAGTACATGACGCTAAGCTGAAATAATGTGTGTCATGTGATTAGCTCTATGCAAGATATACATCCGCAGAAGCATCAAAACATGTGTAAGATAGGAGTTGTGTGGGGCAATGAAGCGATTGATAGTGGATTCTCAAAACACAGAAATAACCATCTGAAATACAGCATTCCTGCGGGCCGGAGCATTTAGCCCACGGACATTCCACACGATCATCCTCAATGGCTGCGCATTCATGATCAGATCCAACCATGACCACCAGCCAAGCGGCTAGTGCACCGCCTCACTCGCCAGCGGCATTGCCGGTGACTCCCATCCAAACAAAGCAAGTATCGCCGCGATGTGAGCATCCGAGAGTGGCCGAGAAAACAGGTCCACGTACATCCTTAGTGCTTCCTCCGAGATTACCTCCCCTTCATGGGCCAAACATAATCTTCTAATGAGGACTTGTTGCTGCTTGGAGGCACCCATCTTTGTCAATCGCGCACTCCTCCTTGGAGTGACATCCACCCTCTGCTTCTTTCTTGGGTTCCGGGCTTGTAACCCACATGCACGACTTGGTGGACGCGGCAAAATTGGTGTTATGGACCGGCACATCTGCGCCCGCATGGCTTCAATGTCCTGTAGCAAGGGGCCCTCCCCATCGGCCCTCTGCGGTGTGACCACGGTTTGTACAGGGCTGGGAAGCCTGGTCTCCTCTATCACATCCCCTGGACTCGCCAGCCCCACCGTACGTAGCGACGTCGGGGAAGGAGTGCATGGTGCATGGGCGCAGCCCTCCTTTGATAGGCTCACACAGAACGCATCACCAGCCTCCACCTGTCCATGCAGCGGTCGCAAGCATCCACTCATCGAATCCTCCTCGAACAACTAGTCCAGCCCATCCCATATGTCCCCGCATGAGGAGGCGTCCCCATCATGCACTGGGCCCCGCAAGGGGATATGGTACGATCCAATTTGGACGGATCCCTTCCCATGCCGAGCACCAACCTGCTCCAGATCTGAGATCCTATCCACCTCAGGCTTAAGCGCATCTCTGTCTGCCCGCGCCCACCTGGACAGCTGGACCGAGGCGGGCGAGACAATGGAAACCTGCACCTCATTCCCCTGCACCAACGCAGCACAATGGACCACTGATCATTCCTTTTGACCAGACCCCACCTGCACCGACATGTCGGCCTCCACCATTGGCAGAACCGCCAGCCTGCGGACCCACAGGATCAGCGCAAAGCGATCAAGTGACGATGGCCATGTAGCTGTCGCTGACCGAGCCACTACCTGCCGAAACCGCGCCGGCCTGAACGCCGCGCGTCACCGGCGGCGGCGTCGCCGTCGACGACTCCACCCTACTGGCCAAATTCACGGGCACTGTAGGATTGCTGGCCTCCCTCCTCGGCGGCCCTCGCACCCGATCGTCATTCCCAGAAGGCGGCGACGGCGGCGGCGAAGGAGGAGGAGGCCGCCGACCACCATCATCATCCTCCCCATCCACCATCCGCGGCTCCTCCAGAACCCGGATATCGATCGGATACCAGAGCGTGCTGGCATGCCGGCCAACAGAAGAACGCCGGACCTCCTCTTCGGCCCAGAGGTTTCGCTGGGGCTCATCGGTGAACAACAACCGGCGACGAGGGATCTGATGAGGCCGATCTGTGCGCAGCCACAGCCGGAAATCCGCCATGTCGAGCCGGGGAGCCGTGGAATCATCGACCCCCACAACGTAGCCGAGACCGCGCAGAATCACACTCGCCGTCCTCAGTTTCCACGCATGCGCAGGCACTCCCCTCAACGAGATCGGCACCAGGTAGGGGAGCGAGGCCGCCGCCGCCTGCGCCTGCCTATTCCACGGCCGGAGGTTGAGCTCAAACCAGGACGAGTTAGCGCGGCCTGCGCGCACCATCCGGTCCTGGACCTCCTCATTGCGGCATAGGACAAGGAAATCATCGGGGAAGGAGGCGCGGATAGACATATCCGCCGGACCAATGCCAAACGTCGCGTGCAGCGCCTCCGCCGCAGAGGCCAAATCCACCGAGGGCATGTTGCCGATGACCGTGACAAGCACTGCCCGAGCAAGCTCGGCCTCCAACCTCCGTGTGTCATCACCCGCCTCCAAGAAGCAAACTTCCATCGTCGCATCCTGAACTACGGCCACCCCGGGCGGCGCCGACTCCAGCGGGCCGAACGGTATCGAGAACTCCATGCCGACAGCAACCCGCACGTCCCAGGACGGCGCCCTCACCACCTCACTCCAGAGCCTGACCGCGCCAAGCGGCGGGGGGCCCGGCGGCGGAGGCGGCAGGATAGTGGCTGAGCGTCGCGGCGACAGAGGGGCGGATGCCTCCACCGGACGACGCAGAGCAGGAGGCGGGTGCGCAGGTTGTTCCACCGGAGATGGACTACGCGGCCTGGTGCAGCCATGGGAGATGTGCCCCACACCGCGGCACCGGACGCAGAACGCTGGGTTGGTGTAGTCCACCCAGATGTGCCCTTCGCTCCCGCAGTTGTAACAACATCCATGCAGCTCCACCGGCAGCGGGCGAGCAGCCGACAGCATGCGGGGCCGGCCAGCGGGAGCACGACGCCGAGGGCGCTGCAAAGCCCGAGGACGGAGGCTCGTCATGGTCTGCCAGCCACCCCCAATCCGCAGCGGCATCGGCGTGCGCGACGACCCTCCCCCTCCGCCCTGGACGATAGGGCCGAAGGCCGTGCCCAAGACCTGCGGCATGATGATGGAGCGCAGTTGAGGCCGTGGCTGCGTCGGAGCCGGAGCAGAAGGGTCGGCACGCGGGGGAGGCGTGGGATCTCGTCGCGCCACAGGGGACGGAGAAGGCTGGGGAAGGGAGGACGCGGAGGAGATGGAGCCCGATAGCGAGACTCTGGATGCCATAGCGCCGCAGGGGGAGAGGTGGCCGCTGCCTCCGGAGTGGAGAACAACGGGAGGTGGCCACCAGCACCGGAGTGGCGGTCGGCGCAGCGCGCAAGAGCAGGGGAGCGAGATCAGTCAAAACTGCAAGATGTATCCATGAACATTGTGCGTCAGTGCCTTGGCACTAAATATGAAAACTTTTTCTACTTGCCGGCAGTGGGTACACGAGGTGGGATTTTAGTGGCTCGGGATGCCGCGGTTACGCGACTATTGAATCCACACTACACGAATCATATCTTAACAACGCTTGTGATGTGCCCGAAGGACGAGCGGCCATGGTGGCTCACATGTGTCTATGGGCCACAAGAAGAGGTGGACAAAGTGGTTTTCTTGCAAGACCTTGTTGACATTCGGGACCTACACGCAGGGCCCTGGTTGGTAGCGGGAGACTTTAATCTAATTGCTAGGGAGGAGGACAAAAGTAATGCTTTGATCAACCATAGGATGATGGGCAGGTTCAGAGCAAAGTTGAACTTTCTTGAGCTGAAGGAGCTCTATCTGAATGGGAGACGTTATACGTGGTCTAATGAGAGGCAGATGGCTACGTTGGAGAAGATCGACCATGTGTTCATGTCAAACGAGTGGGATGAGGCGTACCCTACGTGTTTCCTCTCAGCTCTGGCACTGCAGTCTCCGATCATTGCCTGTTAATGTTGGATATGAATGTCTCCATCTGCACAAAGAAGAGGTTCAAGTTTGAATCCTTCTGGACTCGTGCGGAGGTTTTTTTTGTTGTGGTCAAGATGGCTTGTACTATGACTTCGGCGGCCTCTAATGACTACCTCACCTTACAAAGCAAGCTAAGGGCTATGATGTCTACTACTGTCGGTGTCAAAACCGGCGGATCTCGGGTAGGGGGTCCCGAACTGTGCGTCTAAGGCGGATGGTAATAGGAGGCAGGGGACACGATGTTTTACCCAGGTTCGGGCCCTCTTGATGGAGGCAAAACCCTACGTCCTGCTTGATTATTCTTGATAATATGAGTAGTACAAGAGTTGATCTACCACGAGATCAGAGAGGCTAAACCCTAGAAGCTAGTCTATGGTATGATTGTATGTTGTCCTATGGACTAAACCCTCCGGTTTATATAGACACCGGAGGGGGCTAGGGTTACACAGAGTCGGTTACAAGGAAGGAGATCTATATATCCGTATTGCCAAGCTTGCCTTCCACGCCAAGGAGAGTCCCATCCGTACACGGGACGAAGTCTTCAATCTTGTATCTTCATAGTCCAAGAGTCCGGCCAAAGGATATAGTCCGGCTGTCCGGATACCCCCTAATCCAGGACTCCCTCAGTAGCCCCTGAACCAGGCTTCAATGACGATGAGTCCGGCGCGCAGATTGTCTTCGGCATTGCAAGGCGGGTTCCTCCTCCGAATACTTCATAGAAGATTTTGAACACGAGGATCGTGTCCGGCTCTGCAAAACAAGTTCCACATACCACCGTAGAGAGAATGATATTTCCACAAATCTGATCTGCTGACGTACCCCGTAGCGTGGCATCACACCACAGCCAGGTCTTTATTCGAATTGTTTTTCACAACCTATCTCAGCGTGTTTCGCGAGGCGGTTTCCTTGGCATGTCTTATCGAAGCAGAGATCGTGTCCCCTTATTACGGGATTCCCATCAATACGGACATGGGTAACCCAACCGCACCAGCAATTACGGCGCTTGGGGGATAAGCGAGTTTTACCAGGCTGGTGGGGGCGCATAGTTCCGTCCGCCCTTATAAAGGGATAAGGTTTCACCTTTTTCTACCCACGCCTTCTTCCTCCTTGCTCATCCATTCTCGCGCACTCGAGCTCCAGCGCCCAAGTCCACATCCTTATCCTCAACTCTCTCCAAACATGTCTGGAGTAGGAGGCAAGTGGATGGCCTCCTCCGTCACGGAGGGACACATCAAAAAGCTACGTGGAGCCGGATACTTAGCCGCAGATATCACGCACGGGCTGCCAGCCGCGAGGCAGATCGTCCCTACCCCGGAACCTCACGAAAGGGTGGTTTTCCTCCCCCACTTCGTCCGCGGACTGGGGTTTCCCCTCCATCCATTCGTCCGCGGCCTCATGTTCTATTATGGGCTGGACTTTCATGATCTGGCCCCGAATTTCATCCTCAACATCTCGGCGTTCATCATCGTGTGCGAGGCTTTCCTCCGCATCCGGCCCCACTTCGGCCTATGGCTGAAGACCTTCAATATCAAGCCGAAGGTAGTAGGCGGCCAACAAGCGGAATGCGGCGGAGCCATGGTGGGTAAAATGCCCAACGTTACATGGCTCGAGGGCTCCTTCGTGGAGACCATAAAGGGGTGGCAATCGGGGTGGTTCTACATCACCGAGCCGCGTGACGCCAACTGGGTGGTGGCCCCCGAGTTTCGATCCGGAATCCCCACGAGGCTCACTTCCTGGAAGGAGAAGGGCTTGTCCTGGGGCTCATCGGTGGAGCTGGACGGACTCCAGAAGTGTATCCGGAACATGACAAGCAAGAAATTAAGCTTGTCAACATAGTCCAGGTCATGCTCTTCCACCGGATCCTCCCGTGTCAACAACGGGCTTTCAACTTATGGGAGTTCGACCCGGCCCAGCACCAGACTCTTCACGAGCTCTTAGACATGACACATAAGGACGTCTGGAAGGTGCTATTCAAGGGCGCCGAGGTCCCCCCTTCTCTTACCGAGGACCGCGGGCTAAGCGCGAAGCGCCCTGCGAATCCGGCAAGCTTTGTGCATAGGGTATTTATTTCCCATAGCTTAACCATGTGCGGGGTCTGAGCTCCCATGCCTTTGACAGGACTGGGTGGAGACATCGGAGCAGATTAACTGTCCGGCCCCTCTACCTGAAGACCCCGCAAACGCTCTCATGACGGAGATGCGGACTCCGGCTCCTTATGAGGTGCCGAAGAAGACCAAGAAGAAGGCCACGGGAACCCGAAAGAGTTCCCGGCGCCAGGTGGTATCGGAAACATCGTCCGATAACTCCGAGGCGCACTCCTCCGTGAAAACGAGGAGAAGGAAGATGAAGATTCTCCCCCTCCAGCCCGGGGAGAAAAGAAAAGGAAGGCCACCCCAACCGGGGAGGCCGAAGGGTTCAAGAAGGGAAGGACTCTCCTTCCGGACTATTCCACCACCGCCGTCGACGGTGAAGACGAGTGTGAAAGTGCGTTATATCGACTAGAGGGGGGGGGGTGAATAGGCGATTTTTATGAAAGTCTTCAAAACTTGGGAGTTATGAAGACAAACAGTGAAGATTATGCCTATTACTATGCAGCGGAAGTTAGATTACACTAGGCCAGCCATGGTCATGTATTCAATAGAGTGAAAGCACAGTGACAAACAGCTTCAGTGTAATAAGGATCAAGTAGGAAGAAGTTATGAAGCCAAACAGATCATGCATTCACGTTGTGAAGACAAATGATAAAGCAAGCACGCAATGACTTCACAATGAGTAACAGCAAGAGAAGGAAGTGAAGATGAAACCAGTGACTCGTTGAAGACAATGATATGTTGGACCAGTTCCAGTTGCTGTGACAACTGTACGTCTGGTTGGAGCGGCTAGGTATTTAAACCTTAGGACACACAGTCCCGGACACACAGTCCTGAACACACAGTTCAGGACACCAAGTCCTCACCGTAATCTCCTTGAGCTAAGGTCACTTAGTCCTCGCCCAATCACTCTGGTAAGTCTTCAAGGTAGACTCCCAAACCTTCACAGACTTCGTTCACTGGCAATCCACAATGTCTCTTGGATGCTCTGAACGCGACGCCTAACCGTCTGGAGGATTCACAGTCCTCAAGTGTAATAAGTCTTCAGATCACACAGACAAGAAGACTTAAGTGATGCCCAATTTACTCTGGCTCTGGGTGGTTAGGGCTTTTCTCCTCACTAGGAATTTTCTCTCAAAGGCTTCGAGGTGGGTTGCTCTCAAACGACAAAAGCCGTGCACTGAAATCTGAGCAGCCAACCGTTTACGGTTGTAGGGGGTGGGCTATTTATAGCCACTTGGCAACCTGACCTGATTTGTCCGAAATGACCCTGGGTCACTAAGGAACTGACACGTGTCTCAACGGTCAGACTTCAAACTCTCATGGCAACTTTACTTGGGCTACAAGCAAAGCTGACTTGTCCGGCTCTGGACAAGATTCGCTCTCATTGTCTTCACTCGAAGACATAGGTTTTTGGTTTAGGCATCACTTCAGTCATTCTGACTGGTTCTCCTGGACCCCACTTAACAGTACGGTGGTTCCTATGACTCAACACAAGAGAAAAAGAACTACGAAAGATCTAAGTCTTCGAGCTCCATAGGCTTCATAACGTGTCTTCTTTTGTCATAGTCTTCAATGTGAATATCTTCATATACCACCTTTGACTTCAATGTCTTCATACATTTTTAGGGGTCATCTCTGGTAGTAAAACCGAATCAATGAGGGACTTCTACCTGTGTTATCCTGCAATTCTCACAAACACATTAGTCCCTCAACTAGGTTTGTCATCAATACTCCAAAACCAACTAGGGGTGGCACTAGATGCACTTACAACTCTCCCCCTTTTTGGTGATTGATGACAAACTAGTTGAAGTTTTCAACGGGGAATATAATCTGTGAAATTGTAAAGGATAAGGAATTGTCTTCATAAGTTGCAAGGGCTCCCCCTGAAGATGTGCATATAAGTAATTTGCTTTTGGAATGCAAATGCACATGGCAGGTTGTACTTGTGGAGATCACTTCAGCTTATGATGACAATCCACTATGCATGTGAAAGTATATGAAGATAATGACATGCATAATGGAAAATGGACGTCTGCAGAATGAGATGAGTGCGGAATTTATCGTCGCACATGCGGAATTTATCTTCGCAAACAGAGTGGTAAACAAGTAGCAGACGACCATCGAGTTTTAGTGTTTACAACTCAAAAGAACCAAATGAAGCAAAAACAAGAGTTGTAAACACGAAGCAAAGTATAACAAAACAAGGCACCCGCCCATGTTGACCCGCTTGAAGACTATAAACATCATATGCTTCTCCCCCTTTTGTCAGGAATGACCAAAAAGGTTTGAAGACATAGAGTTTTCTACGCGTTCCCAGGCGCAGCAGGGTCGGTGGAGTTGTTTGGCGGTGCTGAGCTTTGAGGTGCTGAAGCAGGTGGTGGTGAAGTAGCATCATCATCTTCATCAATGATCCTTGCAGTGACGGTGGCAGCAGATGAGGAATACTCAGAGTCTTCAAGTGACGGTGTGTTGCGCATCACAGCCCTCCTAGGAGGTGTGGTGTCAAATTTGAAGCGCTCTGTGAAGCCATCCTCTTCAAGTTCAGCTTCAGTGCAGATCATTGAGAGCCCTTTCCACGTACGACGGCAAGTCTCATGCGTAACGAAGGCATTCTTGGTGGCCAGGTTTCGAAGACGATTGACATCCACCAAGAGGCTCTTCATCTGACGTTTCAGCCAGTCGTGATGCCTATCTTGCTTTTGGTGAAGGGCCACAAGAAGCTCTCGGTCAGTGAGGACACGAGCACGCTTCTTGGGTCTTGGAGCGTTTGTGCTATCTGTGGCTTCAGTTGATGCTGGTGCACGTGTAGTGCCAGCCATCGGATAGACCCTGGACATGGCTTCAACACCTTCAACATTCTGCGTGAAGCTCTGGTGTTCGGCATTTCTGAAGACTTATTGGTTGCTTGGCAGGCTCAGGGTATATTGGCTTCAGCAAAGGTGTCACATCTGGCAAGAAGATCCGATGGGTTGCGGCTGAGGGCTGATATGAAGTTGCAGAGTGAACCTTAATCCAGCCTCATAAACCAGGAGCATAAAACTCAAACCCAAAGAGATTGAGCCATGCTGCAAGTTGGGCGTATAAAGAGATCCTGTGCGTTTGAAGCATTTTCATGCAGAATACAGAAGATAAGAGTCTTCATTGCACCTTCAACCTTGGCATATGAGAGTGCCCCTTAATGGGCCATAGAGTCCGCCAGCACGAATGTGATATATAGTTCTGGGCAGGTACTCTAAGTCTTCAACGAAGAACTCAGTTGGATAAGGTGCATCATGAGGCAATGGCTTCATCATTGAGAGCATCTGACTCATATTTGGTTCAGGACGCTGAAATATGCTCTCAATTGCTTCAGCATGGGGTTGGCAGCCTTCTTCGAAGAATTCGCCAGGAGTGGGAAGGCCGGTAAGCTCAATGATATCAAAAGCATTGGCTTCATGATGGACATTGCCGGTCATCCACTCCAGGACCCAAGTTTTTGGATCTCTGTTGTAGCCTTTGATATGCAGGGTGGCATAGAACTGGAGCAGAAGCTCTTCATTCCAGTGCTCTTCATCGGTGATAAACGGCAGCAGAGCCACTTGCTTGAAGCAATCCAGTGCGTCTTCCAGGCTAGGCAAGCCAGCAACAGCTTCAACCTCAAGGCGCTTGTGAGGAAAGATGCGGCCTTGGTTGTATAGGATGCATGAATAATAGCTGCGCTATTGACAGCTCCAGAACCTATCTGATACAATCCGTTCCCTTGAATAAGGGTTCTTGGAGCTGTTAAAAAACGTGTTGTCTGCCCTGAAGCTGTTGATGTTGAAGGAGCCAGGAGCTGATGCAGGACCTGGGAACCTTGGCAGTCGTGGGATCGGCTTCTGGACCTGGGGCCTGTGCGCAACATGATAGTTGAATTGGGGACCGGCAGCAGACTCAGGCAGCGCGGGCAGAGAAGGTTCAGGAGCAGTAGCTTCAGTTTCTTCTGAAGCTGTTGTTGGGGAGGGCTCCACATTTGCTTCGGCGTTGTTTGTGGGAGGGACGAACTTAGGCACGTCCTGGAGAACTGCCTTCTTGTTTGGTGCGGGGGAGTTGGAGCTTGTGGTATTTCTGCATGCTCTTCGGCTGATGCAGCCGGAATGTCGTCAGCAGCCTGAGCCCTTGGCCCTTTGCGAAGCCTACGGAATGTAGGCGACGCCGGTGGAGTTGCAGTGGGCCTGGGGCTCATTATCTTCCTCCTGTGGGGCGATTCTGCCCGATGCATCTTGGTGTGATTGGCGTCAATGGACGACCAATGCTGATCAGTTTGCTTGTCTCAAGCTGAGGAAGGGCTGCATCACCTTGGACATTGTCTTGGAGACCAATGTCTTCAGCAGCGTCGGGGTCGGCTGCTGGAATGTCTTCAGCGTGCGGAGCCTCTATGAAAGCAGGCTCATGCACTGTTAACTGACGATCTGCGTCAGATAGCGGACGGAGAGGGGTTCAACTATCAAGGGCTCTGTGGGAGCCAGCCCGAGATTTCTTGTCTTCGCTTTCTTGATGGTGGGGTCAGAAGGAGAGGCTTCAGAGTGTTTCCTCTTCCTAGCTTCAGCCTCTGCAGTCCGTGTCTTCTTGAGCTCTGAGGCGGTTGATCGACTCTTTGGCTTCGAGCCATCGTTGCAGTGGGGAAGACAGTCGGAGCAGTTTCTGACCTTGGCGCCTCTGGTTCAGGCACAGCAGGCTTCTTTTTCTTCTTCGGCGGCCATCCTGGGGTCAATGCCGGGGACGCCCAAGTGCTTGCGCTTCTTCAGCCTCATTTGTAGCCTGAACACATTTGTCAGCCAATGACTTCATCCTTTCACGTGAGCCTTGAGCTTCAGCACGCTTCTTCAGAAAGTTTTCTTTGAGAGGCCAACATGATCTTGAAGTTTTTCACTTCTTGCACGCTGAGCTTGGCATGTGCTTCTTGAACTGAGCCTTTTCGAAATCAATTTTCTGCTTCAGCTCAACAATGCGCTGAGCAATGGCCAGTTCTGAAGCAATTGCGCCTTGGAAGGCGAACGCTGAGGCCATGGGCAGCTGCAGATCATTGAAGCTATGTCTGGTGGTGTCAAACCATTCATCGATGAAGTGTGGATGATGGCGACATCAAAGAGAGATTGTTGAAGATTTCAGCCTCCTCCTTGCTCTTGATGAGCTGCTCAAGAGCGTCATCTCCAAGATCTTCATCGCTTGATAGATCAATGGCTTCACTGTGTAGAATGGCAGCAGCAGTGAGCTCTTTGCCTGTGTGTTGCTGGGGCTCCTTATCCTTCAGGGGCTTGGAGATGCGGGATACATCTTCAGACTGCACACTGACTCCAGGAGGTGCAGTTTTCAATGGCTTCGCCCTTGAGATTTTTGAGTAAGGGGCCGGCTTTGAAGCTTTTGGTTTCTTCTGCTTTGGCTTCGGCGCAGCAGGGCGTCATCAAACTCAGTATCTGCTGGAGGTCATTCATGGCAGTCCCTTGGACTAGGATGCGGGTGATGAGGCCTGCAAGATTGGCATATGGCCCGATGATATTGGGATCGGCGTTGCGTGTGCCATCCGCCCTTGGTTTAGAGGGACCAGGGTTGAAGTCTAATCCCAGCTTCTTCTTGTTTTGCTTTGCAGAGTTCTGAGCAAATTGGAAGTTGCGCTTGAACAGATTGTCATCGCAACACCAGAGAAGTGATGACGGATGTGCTTCAGCTGGCTGTGGTCCTCTCACCATGCATGGATAGAAGCCTTGAGCAATGGCTTCGTCTCTGGACCTGGGTACGAGATTTTTGTATAATACGTCTCCCCACGGTCTCTTGATGGCGCACTTTTCGGCATACTCCTGAGTGACGAAGCGGTATTGAAACCATTGCTCTGCCCAATATCTTCGAATCCATTGGATTCGTGTCTTGCGCTGACCATAGCTTTCTTCAGGATCAGTTTTGTACATCTCTGCCAATTCATCAGGCAGATCTTTGGACGTTCCACCACGTCTCTGTCTGCCTCCCTTCCTTGCTGCTGTTTCTGAAGCCATGAATCTTAACTTGGAAGGCTTCAAGATGTTCAAAGTCTTCAAAGGCTTCCTTTTGCTTGACCAACAAGAACTGGCTTCAGGAGAGTTGATGTGATGCTGCAAGTACTCTGCAAATGAATGCAGACTATGAGAACCAAAGGATTCTCCCACGGACATGTACCTGTGACAGCATTAAGGTGCGAGGGAAGGGGAAGAGGTCATATGCATTCTCAGAAGATTTTGAAGATAAATCGGTTTAGAAGACATTGACCTCATCGTGCGAAGACATTCACTCATAGATAAGAAGTTGGTTCCAGATTTGTACGAACCCACAGATCAGTACAAGTGAGGAATCTAACTACTTCGTAATGCACAAGTGAATATTCTAGGCAGGTTATGAGATGCAGACTGAGAGAGATGTAACTTGTGAGAGCAGAAACTTCTTATGGCAGAAAGTGACTGAACTATAGGATCAAGAGAGGCTGTAAAAAGAGGTTTTATTTACCACACTTGGAACTGCTAGACGAAGTGGGAGTTGAGGCCGAGCAGTTCGATCCTCCGTGCCCTAACTTGGCGACGGAAGACACCTACGGCGACGGCGGAGAGAGCGATGTCCGCTGTCGGCGTGAAAACGGCGTCGGAGAGGTTGCGGCAGTGAAGCGCTTCGTCGCCGGCGTCGGTGAGAGCTAGCGGTGGCGCTAGGGTTCGTGCGAGGGTGGAAGAAGAGATAATGACCGCAGTGAATCGTGTATTTATAGGGATAGAGGCGGCACTGCGCTATTACTCAGGTGCCCCTGGCTGATTCGCATCTGAACAGCACGTGGCCATCATGCGGTATTTTGGGGGCAGTTCCACATCCCACGCACGCCTTGATTGTCGGGTGTCGTTCCTACTTCTCCGGATTTCTTGTGGATGAATGAGCATTGAAAACGGTTTTAAAGTTTGTCTCTGTGTCTTCTGCTGACAAGGATGCAGAGAAGACATTCGACAGTTTCAATAGAATGCATACGACTTGGAGAGATAGAGTTTGAGGTAGAAAGCATGGAGAGGTTAGGGTCCGATCACATTCACTTAGTTCAAAAGATTCAAACAAGAAGACATAGCTATAAGTGAATGCTGTAGAGGACAGAACACCAGTACATATATATATATATATATATATATAATATCTAACGCAGTGAAGATAATCATGAAGACATATTGAGATTGAAGCCAAACCAAATGTGAAGACATTGCGAGGTAACGCCATGAGTGAAACACTTCAAAATAGAACGTTTGGTGGTGGCGTTACCCACCGTATAGGAAGTATTAGACCCAGACACGGCGCACAATTATCGTGGCGCTCCGAAGTCAAATTCCACATTAATGTATTCACACTTAGAATGTATGTCTTCATTGATTGAAGATATACGTTACTTCGTGTGTTGCACATCTAAATCATCAATATGCATAAGTGTTAGGATGTGTGCCTGATCACAGGACATTTGAGGATTCCAAGATATTTAGCTCACACCGTAACTTGCAAAACCTCTTCTCATCCAAGGGCTTGGTGAAGATATCTGCCAATTGCTCTTCAGTGTTGACGTGTATGATATCAATGTCTTCCTTCACAACATGATCTCTGAGAAAGTGATGGCGAATTTCAATGTGCTTTGTCTTCGAGTGCTGAACTGGGTTGTTGGCAATCTTGATGGCGCTTTCGTTGTCGCAGTAAAGTGGCACTTGCTTCAGATGAATGCCATAATCCTTGAGTGTTTGCTTCATCCACAGAAGCTGAGCGCAGCAAGATCCAGCAGCAATGTATTCAGATTCAGCAGTGGAGAGAGATACACAGTTCTGCTTCTTTGAAGACCAACATACAAGTGATCGTCCCAGAAAGTGACATGTGCCTGATGTAGACTTGCGATCAACTTTGTCACCAGCATAATCAGCATCCGAGAATCCAACCAATCAAACTCTGAGCCCTTTGGATACCATAATCCTAGAGTTGGGGTGTGAGCCAAATATCGAAGAATTCGCTTCACAGCTAAGTGATGCGACTCCTTTGGTGCCGCTTGAAATCGAGCACACATGCAAACACTAAGCATGATATCTGGCCTAGATGCACATAAATAAAGCAAAGACCCAATCATGGAGCGGTATACCTTTTGATCGAACTCTTTACCATTGTCGTCAGGACCTAGATGATGTTTGGCTGGCATTGGTGTTGTGAAGCCTTTGCAGTCTTGCATACCGAACTTCTTCAGGCAATCTTTGAGATACTTCTCTTGAGATATGAAGATGCCATTGCGCGTTGTCGTATTTGAAGACCAAGGAAGAACTTCAGCTCCCCCATCATGGACATCTGATATTGCTCTTGCATCATATATCCAAACTCTTCACTGTACTTCTGATTGGTGCAGCCGAAGATAATGTCATCCACATATATTTGGCACACAAACAGTTCACCATCATATGTCTTCGTGAAAAGAGTGGGATCCAGGGAACCAGGTATGAAGCCTTTGCTCTTCAGGAAGTATTTGAGTGTGTCATACCAGGCCCTAGGGGCTTGTTTGTAGGCCATACAGTGCCTTGTTGAGCTTGTATACCATGTATAGGATGTTTTGGATTTTCAAAGCCAGTGGGTTGTGCAACATACACTTCTTCTTCAATCTTGCCATTGAGAAAGGCACTTTTCACATCCATTTGATATAGAAGTATGTTATGATGATTTGCATAGGCCAGCAGTATGCGTATGGCTTCAAGCCTAGCCACAGGAGCAAATGTTTCATCGAAGTCAATGCCCTCCACTTGAGTATATCCTTGAGCAACGAGACGGGCTTTATTTCTGACAACTTGACCATGCTCATCTTGCTTGTTGCGGTATATCCATTTGGTGCCTATTATGTTGTGCTTCCGTGGATCAGGACGCTTAACCAGTTCCCATACATTATTCAGCTCAAACTGTTGAAGCTCTTCTTGCATAGCTTGAATCCATTCAGGTTCCATGAAGGCTTCTTCAACTTTCTTGGGTTCTGATATTGAGACGAATGCGAATGCCCACAGAAGTTTGCTAGCTGAGTTGCCCTTGAACGAGTGAGTGGACCAGGTGCATTGATGCTGTCAAGTATTTTGTCAATCTGCGCTTCATTTGCAACACGAGGATGTATAGGGCGATGACTTTGCTCTTGCTGATCTGCATTGTCGTTTGAAGGAATGTCTTCATGCTGAGCATTGTCTTCATGTTGATCAGGTGCTGAGATGATGAGTTCTTCTTCAGGATGAGCTTCAGAAGGCATGATCTCTCCAGTTCCCATAAGCTTGATTGATTCACTAGCTGGGACTTCATCTAGCACATTTGGCAGTTGCTCTCTTTGTGAACCATTTGTTTCGACCACTTTGTAATGGAAGTGATTGAAGACTCTGTAGGAGTGTGAATCCTTTCCATATCCAAGCATAAAGCCCTCATGTGCTTTTGGTGCAAACTTTGAGGTGTGGTGTGGGTCCTTGATCCAGCACTTTGCGCCAAATACTCTGAAGTAACTGACATTTGGCTTCTTGCCAGTTAGGAGTTCATAAGATGTCTTGTTCAGAAGCTTGTGAAGATAAACACGATTGATTGTATGGCATGCAGTATCAATGGCTTCAGTCCAGAATTTTCTTGGAGTCTTGTATTCATCTAGCATTGTTACTGGCCATCTCAATGAGTGTTCTGTTCTTGCGTTCGACGACGCCATTTTGCTGTGGCGTGTATGGAGCTGAGAATTCATGTGTGATGCCCAAGGTATCCAGATATGTATCAAGGCCAGTGTTCTTGAATTCAGTGCGATTGTCACTTCTGATGTGCTTTATCTTGGCGCCAAAGTTGTTGATAGCTCGATTTGCGAAGCGTCTGAAGACATCCTGCACTTCAGTCTTGTAAAGGATTATGTGTACCCAAGTATATCTAGAGTAATCATCAACAATGACGAAGCCATAGAGGCAAGCAGTAGTAGTAAAAGTTGAGTAGTGAGTGGGACCGAAAAGATCCATGTGGAGCAGTTCGAAGGGTTGTGTAGTAGTCATGATTGTCTTCGAAGGATGTTTTGCCCTTGTCATCTTCCCTGCTTCACAGGCACCGCATAAATGATCTTTCTTGAACTTGACGCCCCTCGATGCCTATGACATGCTTCTTCTTCGCAAGGGTGTGGAGGTTCCTCATGCCAGCATGCCCAAGCCTCCGATGCCAAAGCCAGCATTCTGAAGCTTTTGCAAGAAGACATACTGCGAGTTGTGGTCCTGCTGAGAAATCTACCACGTACAAATCACCTTTTCGATACCCTTCAAACACTAGAGATTTGTCAGATTCCATTAGCACCAGGCAGCGATATTTTCCAAACATTACAATCATATTCAAATCGCAAAGCATTGAGACAGACATTAAGTTGAAGCCAAGGGATTCAACAAGCATGACTTTATCCATGTGTTGATCCTTTGAGATTGCAACTCTACCTAGACCCAATACCTTACTTTTACCAGTGCCATCCGATAAGAGCCACATTACATTCGCTGACACGCACCCCACCCCACCCCACCACCACACACCCACCCACACACACCCCCAGGGAGAGAGAGCCACACCCACCCACACACCCACACACACACCCACACCACACCTTTCCGATACCCTTCAAACACCAGTGTCAGCAAATGTGATGTGGCTCTTGTCGGATGGACGTAATGTTGAGTCCATAAGAAGGCTTCTTCTGCCAGTCATGTGATTTGTACACCCACTGTCAATAATCCATTCTGAAGATTTTGAAGTCGCTGGTGTCGTACCCTACAGTACAGTTAGGGGGATAGGCTTCACGAAGAGAATTGTGAAGCATAAACATTTGACGAACCAGTGGGTTATGAAAACTTAGATCCAGATTAGGACTAATAGGGAGAGTAGCATGCGATTCAGGAACGAAGTACATAATGATGCCATTCGGGCATTTTATCTTGCGCCCTACAAGATTTTTAAGGTCCCCAGCAATAGCGTCAGAAGATTTTGTTTTTCTGCTGGAGACCTTTCCCTGCAAAAGAGAGTTAAGCTTTCTTAACCACCCACATCTTCAAGGGTGGCTTAGAAGCAATAAGTCTAAGTGCAGCATCTGAGAATTTTGGCTTTGAAGCCTTAGCAAACAGTCTAGCAGGTGGACAATAGTATTCTATAGGAAAGGCAGAATAATTTTTGGTCATATGAACATGACGTTCGATGAACCGCTCTCATATTCATATGCCTGAGTATGGTTTCCCTGCAAAACATTTGCGTTAGTGTGACTCAGGTGAGTCCTCTGTTTGTATGAAGCCTTTGGACCGTATGAAGCCTTTGGTCTGAGGTTTGTCTTCTTCAAGTGAGGTGTCATGAAGACATTCACAGGAAGATCCAGACACTTTTTCGGAACCCAGATCTTCTTCATAGGCGGTCCATTCCTGCCAGTTAGTACCAATGTACCTGGCAAACACTTCACCATTCTGATTCTTAAACAGTTTATAGTTTGCATCAAAGGATTCATCAATAATAATGGGGTTAGCACATGTGAAGCCAGATAAATTGGATGGATCTGCTGAAAGTTCCTTTGCAGCAACCCATGTGGTTTTGGGGTACTGCTCAGGTTTCCAGTAAGAGCCATCTGCATTAATTTTCCTCACGAACCCAACACCCTCTTTCCTAGGGTTTCGGTTTAGAATCTGCTTCTTAAGGACATCACATAGTGTCTGATGCCCTTACAGACTTTTGTACATTCCTGTTTCAAGCAATGTCTTCAACCTAGCATTCTCATCAGCAATAGCAGTGGTATCCTCAGAAGAGGGGTTAGTTACCACGTTAACAGTTGAAGATATTGCAACAGTAGTAGCAGTGGAACATTCAGCAACAGAAGCAGCATTATCACGCTCAATGCATTTAAGACATGGTGGTTCAAATCCTTCCTGAGCGGGACTGATCTGTTCGGAGCGAAGTGACTCGTTTTCCTTTTGAAGATCTTCATGAGCCACCCTCAATTTCTCAAGTTCTTGCTTCCTTTGAAGATAATCATAGGAAAGCTTTTCATGAGTTGTTGAGAGAGTATCATGACGATCTTCAAGTTCCTGATACTTAACGTGAAGGTTTTTTATGTCTTCAATTAAGGATTCAGATCGAGTCATTTCAGCACCCAACAGATCATCGCTTCTGTCTAACAGTTTTTGAATATGTTCCATAGCTTTCTGTTGTTCAGTTGCAATTTTAGCAAGTGTTTTGTAGCTAGGTTTTGAATCACATTCAGAGTCATCATCACTAGATGTTTCATAGCGAGTGTGCGTGTGTTTACCTTGGCACCGCGTGCCATGAAGCAGTAGGTAGGAGTGGAGTCGTTCTTGTCATTTGCGTCGGTGTCGGTGATGCAGTTATTGTCTTCAGTGTTGAAGATGGACTTGGCGACGTATGCTGTAGCCAGACTCGCAATGCCAGAATCAGACTCCTCCTCAGACTCCACCTCTGCCTCCTCAGATGCGGACTCCTCCTCTGAATCCATCTCCTTTCCAACAAACGCACGTGCCTTGCCAGATGAGCTCTTCTTGTGTGATGAAGACTTTGATGAAGACTTGGAAGAAGACTTTGAGTATTTCTTCTTCTTCTTGTCGTCAGAATCATATTCCTTGCTCTTCTTCTTCCTTCTGTTCTCATTGTCCCACTGTGGACACTCAGAGATGAAGTGTCCAGTTTTCTTGCACTTGTGACATGTTTTCTTCTTGTAGTCATGAGCAGAAGCTTCATCATTCCTTGAGCTTGATCGTGAAGATTTTCTGAAGCCTTTCTTCTTGGTGAATTTTTGGAACTTCTTCACTAGCATTGCAAGTTCTCTTCCAATGTCTTCAGGATCATCAGAACTGCAGTCAGATTCTTCTTCAGATGAGGAGACAGCTTTTGCCTTCAAGGCGCGAGTTCGCCCATAGTTTGGACCGTAGATATCTCTTTTCTCAGAAAGCTGAAACTCATGTGTGTTGAGCCTCTCAAGTATGTCAGACGGATCGAGTGTCTTGAAATCAGGACGTTCTTGAATCATCAGGGCCAGGATGTCAAACGACTATCAAGTGATCTCAGCAGCGTCTTGACGATTTCATGTTTGGTGATCTCAGTGGCGCCGAGGGCTTGAAGCTCATGTTGTAGTCAGTGAGTCTATCAAATGTGTGCTGGACATTCTCATTGTCATTTCGCTTGAAGCGGTTGAAGAGATTGCGAAGGACACTGATTCTTTGATCTCTCTGGGTTGAGATGCCTTCATTAACTTTGGAGAGCCAGTCCCAGACCAGTTTGGATGTCTTCAAGGCACTCACACGGCCATACTGTCCTTTGGTCAGATGACCACAGATGATATTCTTGGCAGTAGAGTCCAGTTGAACGAACAATTTCTGACATCAGCAGCAGTGACACCTTCTCCAGCCTTGGGAACGCCGTTCTCGACGACATACCATAGGTCGACGTCAATGGCTTCAAGATGCATGCGCATCTTATTCTTCCAGTAGGGATATTCAGTTCCATCGAAGACGGGGCACGCAGCGGAGACTTTGATTATCCCTGCAGTCGACATAGCTAAAACTCCAGGTGGTTAAACCGAATCACACAGAACAAGGGAGCACCTTGCTCTGATACCAATTGAAAGTGCGTTATATCGACTAGAGGGGGGGTGAATAGGCGATTTTTATGAAAGTCTTCAAAACTTGGGAGTTATGAAGACAAACAGTGAAGATTATGCCTATTACTATGCAGCGGAAGTTAGATTACACTAGGCCAGCCATGGTCATGTATTCCAATAGAGTGAAAAGCACAGTGACAACAGCTTCAGTGTAATAAGGATCAAGTAGGAAGAGTTAATGAAGCCAACCAGATCATGCATTCCACGTTGGTGAAGTAACAAATGATAAAGCAAGCACGCAATGACTTCTCACAATGAGTAACAGCAAGCAGAAGGAAGTGAAGATGAAACCAGTGACTCGTTGAAGACAATGATATGTTGGACCAGTTCCAGTTTGCTGTGACAACTTGTACGTCTGGTTGGACGGCTAGGTTTAAACCTTAGGACACACAGTCGGACACCCAGTCCTGAACACACAGGACACTTAGTTTCAAGAGACACACCAAGCCCACCGTAATCTCTTGAGACTAAGGTCACTTATCCTCTGCCCAATCACTCTGGTAAGTCTTCAAGGTAGACTCCAAACCTTCACAGACTTCGTTCACTGGCAATCCACAATGTTCTCTTGGATGCTCTGAACGCGACGCCTACCGTCTGGAAGGATGCACAGTCCTCAAGTGTAAATAAGTCTTCAGATCACACAGACAAGAAGACTTAAGTGATGCCCAATTTACTCTGGCTCTGGGTGGTTAGGGCTTTTCTCCTCACTAGGATTTTCTCTCAAAGGCTTCGAGGTGGGTTTGCTCTCAACGACCAAAAGCCGTGCACTGAAATCTGAGCAGCCAACCGTTTATGGTTGTAGGGGGTGGGCTATTTATAGCCACTTGGCAACCCGACCTGAATTTGTCCGAAATGACCCTGGGTCACTAAGGAACTGACACGTGTCTCAACGGTCAGATTTCAAACTCTCATGGCAACTTTACTTGGGCTACAAGCAAAGCTGACTTGTCCGGCTCTGGACAAGATTCGCTCTCATTGTCTTCACTCGAAGACATAGGTTTTTGGTTTAGGCATCACTTCAGTCATTCTGACTGGTTCTCCTGGACCCCACTTAACAGTACGGTGGTTCCTATGACTCAACACAAAAGAAAAAGAACTACGAAAGATCTAAGTCTTCGAGCTCCATAGGCTTCATACGTGTCTTCTCTTGTCATAGTCTTCAATGTGAATATCTTCATATACCACCTTTGACTTCAATGTCTTCATACATTTTTAGGGGTCATCTCTGGTAGTAAAACCGAATCAATGAGGGGACTTCTACCTGTGTTATCCTGCAATTCTCACAAACACATTAGTCCCTCAACTAGGTTTGTCGTCAATACTCCAAAACCAACTAGGGGTGGCACTAGATGCACTTACAGAGTGGCTGCTCAGGGCCAAGCCCCTGGCGAAGTCGTAAGTATTCGGATACCAGAGTAACTCATAGAATACTTTTGTTGCACTGCTTCTCCTAACGTCGAATATGATTATGCAGTCCGCCCCAAGCCCGTATCGACGTATCATCGTCAGACGGTTCCTTGGACTCGTCGGACATGAATAGTGATACACTTCCAACCGCCTCCTCTCCTTGCCCTACGGAAAATGCCGAGGTATTGTCTCAAGGGGCACCGAGCCGGGGGGAGACAGTCCCGGAGGCGCGTCAAGGCAACCTTCCGGACTCCAGGAGCAAAGGGAGCAAGCCTCCCAGGGGCTCCAAGTTCGGCCCTCAGTCGGACACCGCGCCGGAACCTCCAGTGGTTCCGGACTCGGGCAAGCGGCCCTCTTCCAAGAGGGGCAAGCCGTCTGTGCCGGTGACCTCTGTCCATCCAGAGGCACCGGACGAACTGCCGGGAGCGCTTCGCGGTGCTTCCATCGACGAAGAGCACCGCACTATTATGAATGCGGTGATCAAGAAGGTTCAGTCCGCCAAGAGCAGACTGACTGAAGCATGTGCCAGCCTTCTAATAGGCTTTGAGGTAAGTATTTAAAATATAGGAAAAACATTACCTCATAGACAGTAGCCCCTGATGCTCTGTTTGGTGTTCACAAAGAAAAGCTGAATAAAGGAACAAATAATATCTGCAGGAGTCTAATATAAGTATGTGTGTATGTATGCGTATGCAGGCTTCACTGCTGACCTCTGCCGCACTGACTGCGGAGGTCAATGCACTGAGGCAGAACCTCGAGCGGTCCGAGAAAGAGCTTGGTCTTGCCAAGAGGCAGCTCGAGGAGAACAAAGGTAAGTAATGCCTTGTCCGAAGATGCGGTTGCAAAAGGATAGGATCATCATGGATGTGCCAAGGGCCACGACCGAAGTGGCGGCCCTGAAGCAAGCGCTGTCCAAGACCGAAAACAAAGCGGCCAAGGAGCGCACTGAGCGGGAAAAACAAGAGGCACGGGTGGGCGAGGTGCAGCAAGAGCTCCAGGCTCTCATGAAGAAGCACGAGGCTTTGGAGCTTGACTCGAAGACGCGAGAGTCTGAGCTTGCCGCGGCCCTCGAGAGCGCAAAGCATGCCAAGGCTGAAGCCCAAAAGTCCCTCCAGGAAATTGAGGCGATGAGGAAGATAGCGGCGGGTAAGGCCTTCAATATGCAAAGCAAGCATGTGAAAGTAAATTACTTGTTACTTACCCGAGTCCGGAGCTCTCCAGGAGCATTCACAGATTTGCCCCGCAGCGTGTCGGATGCCGCGAAGTATTACCAGGGCGAGGAGGGAAGCTCGACGGAGAAGTTGTTCTGGTCTCAGTATACTGGGACCGAACACCCGATGCCTGTGAGCGACCAGCTGAAGCAACTGGTCGAGCTGCACAAGGCGGCCGAACAGGCCATGAGGGGCCTTATAGTATAGATGTGGCCTAGCGACTCCCTTCCCAACAGCTACTTCGGCCTGGTGAGGCGGCTTGTGGATGCCTGCCCACGGCTGGAAGTCATTAAGCGGTCCGTCTGCATCGAAGGTGCACGCCGGGCTTTTGCCCGTGCGAAGGTGCACTGGGCCAAGATGGACGCCGAGAAGCTGGTGAAGGAGGGGCCGCCGCAGGGCAAGGAGCATCGCCACCCCGAAATGTATTATGAGGGTGTCCTGAAGGGTGCCCGTCTTGTGGCGGACGAGTGTGCGAAGGATGTAATTTTTGAATGAACTTGCTTGTGTGATCCTGTATTATGAAAACTTGTTCATATGTGCTATGCAACGCTTGTTTGAATTTAAAATATTACCTTCTGTGCGGCTGTTTGTTAAATCTGAGAGATGGCGAGTCGTCGGCTTCTGCCCCCATGCCACGAGTGCTGGGGTGTTCGGGATAAATCTGAGCACTCTTTTTCCCATTGTTGGGTCCTTCGAGGGAGGTGCTCAGCACAACGAACAAGGCAATCGGACTATAATGCTTTATCACTCTCACTTAGCCATAGAAGTCTACAATTTTAAATTTTGGCGAAGCCCCTAGTATTCGGAAGGCCGAATTCAGGGCGCTATACACGCCTTAAGCCGGACAAAGCCGACTCCTCGCTCTAAGAGGCATAAGTCTTTAGGGACTCGAGACCTCTCGAACAGCGACCGGCTCTCGCCTTATCATGACAGTCAGTTTTAGTTTTCTCTACTGAGGTGCTTAGCCCAGATGAACCGGGGCACAATCGCAGTAGTTCTCCCAGTGCTACCTTAGCCGATATAGCGGAACATAAGGTACGAAAACATGGGAGCCGGGCAAACCCAACTATTAACCCAAGACATGATTCGTTGCTGATGCATATAATGCTATAAGTTCGGGGTGCCGCACTGTCTAAAGTGTTCGGACTTCTCACGCCGTATTATGGGGTATGCTTAAGCCCCTAGCATATTGGCTATACCAGAGTGTACGGGTGCTGAATGTTGTGAATGAACATATATATATATATATATATAAGGGAATAGAGAATGGGGTAATAGTCTAGTGCTATGCATTGTTTATTCAAAAAGGTGCGTCAAAGCAGAATGATACAAGTAGTGCGATAAGCAAAAAGTAGGACTATTTGACATGTCCCCTCCAAGGGCAACCTGAGGAATGGTATTTAAAGCAAGTATTTCACTCGTTATTAGAGACCACCTGGGAGTTCTGTGGTGCGACGTAGCTTTCTGCCTCCTTGGTTGTTGCATCGTGTGTCCGGCAATCGTACTGCCGGACGAGGTTTCTAGAGATTAAAGCCCTGAAAGAGAGAAAAATAACAAAGCAGGAAGCCCCTAGTGCGGTTGAGCCACGTCTTGGGGCGTGCCGTAGTCGTGCCCCCCTCCCCACCTGTGCCCATGGTATTTTCAATGCGTAATTATGTACGCGTGGCACGGATTTCGCCGTTTGGCTGGTACTAGGGTGGGGGCCACATTGCTATGCAAGCTCGGAACGTCCCAGGCGGTCATGTTGCCGATTACTCTGGGCGCGCTTGAAGGTGTCCGGGTCTTGAATCGCCGAACTGGTGGATTGCCTTAAGAGGCTGCTTTGCGCTTCTGCTGCGAGGGCCGCGGTGTGCTCCTCCATGCGGAGAGAGCGCTCTGTGTTTCCATTGACTGTGATGACCCCCCGAGGTCCTGGCATCTTGAGCTTGAGATATGAATAGTGCGGTACCGTGTTGAATCTCGCAAATGTGGTTCGCCCGAGCAGTGCATGATAGCCACTGCGGAATGGGACTATATCGAAGATTAACTCCTCGCTTCGGAAGTTATCCGGGGATCCGAGGACCACTTCCAGTGTGACTGAGCCTGTGCAATGGGCCTCTACACCTGGTATGACGCCTTTGAAGGTCGTTTTTGTGGGTTTGATCCTTGAGGGGTCTATACCCATTTTGCGCACTATGTCCTGATAAAGCAGGTTCAGACTGCTGCCGCCGTCCATAAGGACTCGAGTGAGGTGAAATCCGTCGATGATTGGGTCTAGGACCAGTGCGGCGAATCCACCGTGATGGATACTAGTGGGATGGTCCCTACGATCGAAGGTGATCGGACAGGAGGACCATGGGTTGAACTTTGGGGCGACTGGATCCAACGCATATACATCCTTTAATGCACGCTTCCGCTCCCTCTTGGGGATGTGGGTTGCGTATATCATGTTCACCGTCCGCACTTGTGGGGGGAACCTCTTCTGTCCTCCGGTGTTCGGCTGCCGGGGCTCTTCCTCATCATTGCTATGTAGCCCCTTATCTTTGTTTTCGGCGTTTAACTTGCCGGCCTGCTTGAACACCCAACATTCCCTGCTGGTGTGGTTGGCTGGCTTGTCGGGGGTGCCATGTATTTGGCACGAGCGATCGACTATACGGTCCAAACTGGACGGGCCCGAAGTGCTTATTTTGAATGGCTTTTTCCGATGATCGGGTTTAGAGCCTCCGAATCCGGCATTGACTATCGTATCATAGGTATTGTCGCTATTGATGCGGCGCTTATGTTTGTTGCGACGTGACCTGCCATTGCTATCCTTGGTATCTGAAGTACCGTGGTTCTTTGATATGTTATTGCTGCGAGCCAGCCAGCTGTCTTCTCCCGCGCAAAAGCGGGTCATGAGTGTCGTGAGGGCTGCCATAGATTTCGGCTTTTCCTGGTCAAGGTGCCGGGCGAGCCACTCGTCGCGGATGTTGTGCTTAAAAGTTGCTAGGGCCTCTGCATTCGGACAGTCGATGATTTGATTTTTCTTTGTCAGGAACCGTTTCCAGAATTGCCTGGCCGGTTCCTCTGGCTGCTGAATTATGTGGCTCAAGTCATCGGCATCTGGTGGTCGCACATAAGTGCCCTGGAAGTTGTCGAGGAATGCGGCTTCCAGATCTTCCCAACAGCCGACGGATTCTGCTGGCAAGCTGTTGAGCCAATGTCGAGCTGGTCCTTTGAGCTTGAGTGGGAGGTATTCGATCTTGCGTGTTTTGCTTTGTCCTCCAATACGTCTCGCAGGTCTAGCGTGTTTCTCCATGCCTTGTCATTTTTATTTGAGTGGCGTCGGGGTGCGGGCTGAGTTTTTGGCTGAAATGCCTCTCTGTCGCGGCCACGAGGTGGCCGATCAGCCGCGTCATATGCTGGAGATGTAGGTTTTAATGCTTCCTCCTCCAGTCGGGGTAGCAACATGCTCTTTGGGTAACTCTTGGAGGGGCGTTCGAGTTCATATTCCTTGGCCGCAAGGACTTCAGTCCATCTGTCAGCTAGCAAATCTTGATCAGCTTGAAGCTGCTGCTGCTTTTTCTTAAGGCTATTTGCCATGGCTATAAGCCGGCGCTTGAAGCGCTCTTACTCGGCGGGATCCTCTGACACGACAAATTCGTCATCGTCGAGGCTTGCCTCGTCTTCGGAGGGAGGCATGTAACTATCATCCTCCGCCTCTCCATCTGCCGCTCTCTCGGGAGGGCTGGCTTCTCCATCCTCCTGCTCTAAATCTTGCTGGAGGGGATTGTTGTCGTCTTCGGCACTGTCCGGAGTGCTATTATCTCCTGTGCCGGTGTCACCGCTTTTGCTTTGGCGAGACTTAGAGCGGCGCCGCTGACGTCGGCGCTTGGGTTGCTTCTTGGAGGGGTCATCCTCCGTTGTCCCGTCGCCATTGCCTTCTTTGGGTGTGTCCACCATGTATATATCATATGATGAGGTGACTGTCCAGTGCCTTGTGGGCAGTGATTCCTCTACGTCTCCCGCATCGTCGTCCATACCGTCAATGTCTTCGGAGTCGAAGTCGAGCATGTCGGTCAAATTGTCGACAGTGGCTACTAAGTGGGTGGTTGGTGGGTGGCGAATTTCTTCGTCATCCGCATCCCAATCCTGCCGAACATAGTTCGGCCAGGACTCTCCTGACAGGGAGAGAGACCTTAATGAGTTCAATATGTCGCCGAAGGGCGAGTACTGAAAGATATCCGCGGATGTGAACTCCATGATCGGCGCCCAGTCGGATTCGATAGGCACGGGCGCAGGCGGTTCGGAGTCCGTGGCCGGGGAAGAATCCGGTAGTTCAGCGTCACGGCTCCCGTGAAGGGTAAGGTCGATACTCGGCTCGATCGCCGCTGAGAATACGGCCTCCATGGTGGGGTCTATCCCCCCGTCCGTGGATGGCGCAATCGGCTCCGAATTGAGGGTCGGAGCGGTTGCCGGTGCGGTCTCCTGAACACTGTCCGATGGTAGAGCTAAATCGTGCTCATCGTGACCGTGCGGCGCACTCGGCAGGGCCTCAAATCCGTCGAAGATCAAGTCTCCGCAGATGTCAGCCGTGTAGTTTAAGCTTCCAAACCTGACCTGATGGCCAGGGGCGTAATTCTCGATCTGCTGCAGATGGCCAAGCGAGTTGGCCCGCAGTGCGAAGCCGCCGAATACAAAGATCTGTCCGGGGAGAAAAGTCTCACCCTGGACTGCGTCGCTATCGATGATTGAAGGAGCCATCAAGCCTAACGGTGACGACATAGAGGAACTCTCAATGAAAGCACCAATATCGGTGTCAAAACCGGCGGATCTCGGGTAGGGGGTCCCGAACTATGCGTCTAAGGCGGATGGTAACAGGAGGCAGGGGACACGATGTTTTACCCAGGTTCGGGCCCTCTTGATGGAGGTAAAACCCTACGTCCTGCTTGATTATTCTTGATAATATGAGTAGTAAAAGAGTTGATCTACCACGAGATCAGAGAGGCTAAACCCTAGAAGCTAGCCTATGGTATGATTGTATGTTGTCCTACGGGCTAAACCCTCCGGTTTATATAGACACCGGAGGGGTCTAGGGTTACACAGAGTCGGTTACAAGGAAGGAGATCTATATATCAATATTGCCAACCTTGCCTTCCATGCCAAGGAGAGTCCCATCCGGACACGGGACGAAGTATTCAATCTTGTATCTTCATAGTCCAAGAGTCCGGCCAAAGGATATAGTCCGGCTGTCCGGATACCCCCTAATCTAGGACTCCCTCAACTACACAACCTTCTTCTTGTAGACATTGTTGGGCCTCCAAGTGCAGAGGTTTGTAGGACAGTAGCAAATTTCCCTCAAGTGGATGACCTAAGGTTTATCAATCCGTAGGAGGCGTAGGATGAAGATGGTCTCTCTCAAGCAACCCTGCAACAAAATAACAAAGAGTCTCTTGTGTCCCCAACACACCCAATACAATGGTAAATTGTATAGGTGCACTAGTTTGGCAAAGAGATGGTGAT
The DNA here is from genome assembly GCF_003073215.2 of Triticum urartu. Taxonomy (NCBI): domain Eukaryota; kingdom Viridiplantae; phylum Streptophyta; class Magnoliopsida; order Poales; family Poaceae; genus Triticum; species Triticum urartu. The sequence continues at coordinate 521,029,962 of NC_053027.1, read as the reverse complement.
ACAAGTGGTATATGTATGGTAGATAAAGGTTTTTGTAATCTGAAAATATAAAAACAGAAAGGTAACTAATGATAAAAGTGAGCGTAAACGGTATTGCAATGCGTTGAAACAAGGCCTACGGTTCATACTTTCACTAGTGCAAGTCCTCTCAACAATAATAACATAATTGGATCACATAACTATCCCTCAACATGCAACAAAGAGTCACTCCAAAGTCACTAATAGCGGAGAACAAATGAAGAGATTATGGTAGGGTACGAAACCACCTCAAAGTTATTCTTTCCAATCAATCCATTGGGCTATTCCTATAAGTGTCACAAACAGCCCTAGAGTTCGTACTAGAATAACACCTTAAGACACAAATCAACCAAAACCCTAATGTCACCTAGATACTCCAATGTCACCTCAAGTATCCGTGGGTATGATTATACGATATGCATCACACAATCTCAAATTCATCTATTCAACCAACACATAGAACCTCAAAGAGTGCCCCAAAGTTTCTATCGGAGAATCACGACTAAAACGTGTGCCAACCCCTATGCATAGGTTCATGGGCGGAACCCGCAAGTTGATCACCAAAACATACATCAAGTGAATCACGTGATATCCCATTGTCACCACAGATACGCACGACAAGACATACATCAAGTGTTCTCAAATCTTTAAAGACTCAATCCGATAAGATAACTTCAAAGGGGAAACTCAATCCATTACAAGAGAGTAGAGAGGGGGGAGAAAACATCATAAGATCCAACTATAATAGCAAAGATCGTATCACCTCAAGAACACGAGAGAGAGAGAGAGAGATCAAACACATAGCTACTGGTACATGCCCTCAGCCCCGAGGGATAACTACTCCCTCCTTGTCATGGAGAGCACCGGGATGATGAAGATGGCCACCGGTGAGGGATTCCCCCCTCCGGCAGGGTGCCGGAACAGGTCTAGATTGGTTTTCGGTGGCTACGGAGGCTTCTGGCGGCGGAACTCCCGATCTATTGTGCTCCCAGATGTTTTTAGGGTATATGGAGATATATAGGCGGAAGAAGTACGTCAGGGGAGCCACGAGGGGCCCACAAGGGTGGAGGGCGCGCCCCCCTGCCTCGTGGCTTCCTCGTTGCTTCCCTTACGTGGACTCCAAGTCTCCCGGGTTGCTTTCCTTCCAAAAATAAGTTCCGTGAAGTTTCAGGTCAATTGGACTCCGTTTGATTTTCCTTTTGTGCGATACTCTAAAACAAGGAAAAAACAGAAACTGGCACTGGGCTCTAGGTTAATAGGTTAGTCCCAAAAATCATATAAAATAGCATATAAATGCATATAAAACATCCAAGGTTGATAATATAATAGCATGAAACAATCAAAAATTATAGATACGTTGGAGACGTATCAGCATCCCCAACTTAATTCTTGCTCGTCCTCGAGTAGGTAAATGATAAAAATAGAATTTTTGATGTGGAATGCTACCTAGCATATTTCTCTATGTATTCTTCTTTATTGTGGCAAGAATATTCAGATTCGAAAGATTCAAGACAAAAGTTTATATTGACATAAAAAATAATAATACTTCAAGCATACTAACAAAGCAATTATGTCTTCTCAAAATAACATGGGCAAAGAAAGTTATCCCTACAAAATCATATAGTCTGGCTATGCTCCATCTTCACCACACAAAGTATTTAAATCATGCACAACCCCGATGACAATCCAAGCAATTGTTTCATACTTTTGATGTTCTCAAACTTTTTCAATCTTCACGCAATACATGAGCGTGAGCCATGGACATAGCACTATAGGTGGAATAGAATGGTGGTTGTGGATAAGACCAAAAGGAGAAGATAGTCTCACATCAACTAGGCATATCAACGGGATATGGAGATGCCCATCAATAGATATCAATGTGAGTGAGTAGGGATTTCCATGCAACGGATGCACTAGAGCTATAAATGTATGAAAAATCAACAAAAGAAACTAGTGGGTGTGCATCCAACTCGCTTGCTCACGAAGACCTACGGCATTTTGAGAAAGCCCATCATTGAAATATACAAGCCAAGTTCTATAATGAAAGATTCCCACTAGTATATGAAAGTGACAACATAGGAGACTCTCTATCATGAAGATCATGGTGCTACTTTGAAGCACAAGTGTGGTAAAAGGATATTAGCATTGTCCCTTCTCTCTTTTTCTCTCATTTTTTTATTTTTTTATTTGGGCGTTCTCTTTTTTTATGGCCTCTTTTTTGGGGGCTTCTTTGGCCTCTTTTCTTTCGTCCGGAGTCTCATCCCGACTTGTGGGGGAATCATAGTCTCCATCATCCTTTCCTCACTGGGACAATGCTCTAATAATGATGATCATCACACTTTTATTTTCTTACAACTCAAGAATTACAACTCGATACTTAGGACAAGATATGACTATATGAATGCCTCCGGCGGTGTACCGGGATGTGCAATGATGCATGAGTGACATGTATGAAAGAATTATGAACGGTGGCTTTGCCACAAATACAATGTCAACTACATGATCATGCAAAGCAGTATGACAATGATGGAGCGTGTCATAATAAGCGGAACGGTGGAAAGTTGCATGGAAATATATCTCGGAATGACTATGGAAATGCCATAATAGGTAGGTATGGTGGCTGTTTTGAGGAAGGTATATGGTGGGTTTATGGTACCGGCGAAAGTTGCGCGATACTAGAGAGGCTAGCAGTGGTGGAAGGGTGAGAGTGCGTATGATCCATGGACTCAACATTAGTCATAAATAACTCACATACTTATTGCAAAAATCTATTAGTTATCAAAACAAAGTACTACGCGCATGCTCCTAGGGGGATAGATTGGTAGGAAAAGACCATCGCTCGTCCCCGACCGCCACTCATAAGGAAGACAATCAATAAATAAATCATGCTCCGACTTCATCACATAACGGTTCACCATACGTGCATGCTACGGGAATCACAAACTTTAACAGAAGTATCTCTCAAATTCACAACTACTCACTAGCATGACTCTAATATTACCATCCTCATATCTCAAAACAATCATCAAGTATCAAACTTCTCATAGTATTCAATGCACTTTATATGAAAGTTTTTATTATATCCCTCTTGGATGCCCATCATATTAGGACTAAATTCATAACCAAAGCAAACTACCATACTGTTCTAGAGACTCTCAAAATGATATAAGTGAAGCATGAGAGATCAATTATTTCTATAAAATAAAACTACCACCATGCTCTAAGAAGATATAAGTGAAGCACTAGAGCAAACGAAAAACTACTCCGAAAAATATAAGTGAAGCTCAATGAGTAGTTAAATAATTATGTAGCTATGTGAAGACTCTCTAACATTTAAAAATTTCAGATCTTGGTATTTTATTCAAACAGCAAGCAAAACCTAACAAAATAAATTGATGCTCCAAGCAAAACACATATCATGTGGCGAATAAAAATATAGCTCCAAGTAAAGTTCCCGATGAACAAAGGCGAAAGAGGGGATGCCTTCCGGGGCATCCCCAAGCTTAGGCTCTTGGTTGTCCTTGAATATTACCTTGGGGTGTCTTGGGCATCCCCAAGCTTAGACTCTTGCCACTCCTTATTCCATAGTCCATCGAATCTTTACCCAAAACTTGAAAACTTCACAACACAAAACTTAACAGAAAACTCGTAAGCTCCGTTAGTATAAGAAAATAAATCACCACCTAGGTACTGTTGTGAACTCATTCTAAATTCATTTTGGTGTAATATCTACTGTATTCCAACTTATCTATGGTTTATACACTCCGATACTACTCATAGATTCATCAAAATAAGCAAACAATACATCGAAAACAGAATCTGTCAAAAACAGAACAGTCTGTAGTAATCTGGATCACACGTATACTTATGGAACTCATAAAATTCTCAAATAAATTTTTTGACGTGAGTAATTTATCTATTAATCATCTGCAAAAAGAATTAACTCAATAGCACTTTCGAAATAAAAATGGCAGCAGTTCTCGTGAGCGCTAAAGTTTCTGTTTTTTACAGCATGATCGCAAAGACTTTCCCCAAGTCTTCCCAAAGATTCTACTTGGGACAAACACTAATTAAAAGCATAAAACCACGTCTAAAAAGATACTAGATGAATTATTTATTACTAAACAGGAGCAAAAAGCAAAGAACAAAAATAAAATTGGGTTGCCTCCCAACAAGCGCTATCGTTTAACGCCCCTAGCTAGGCATGATGATTTTAATGATGCTCACATAAAAGATAGGAATTGAAACATAAAGAGAGCATCATGGAGAATATAACTAGCACATTTAAGCCTAACCCACTTCCTATGCATAGGGATTTTGTGAGCAAACAACTTTTGGGAACAAGAATCAACTTGCATAGGAAGGTAAAACAAGCATAACTTCAAAACTTTAAGCACATAGAGAGGAAACTTGATATTAGTGCAATTCCTACAAGCATATATTCCTCCCTCATAATAATTTTCAGTAGCATCATGAATGAATTCAACAATATAACTATCACACAAAGCATTCTTTTCATGATCTACAAGCATAGAATTTTTATTACTCTCCACATAAGCAAATTTCTTCTCATGAATAATAGTGGGAGCAAACTCAACAAAATAAGTATCATGTGATTGAAAATTAAGATCAAGATGACAAGTTTCATGGTTATCATTATTCTTTAAAGCATACGTGTCATCACAATAATCATCATAGATAGGAGGCATGCTTTCATCATAGTAAATTTGCTCATCAAAGCTTGGGGAACAAAAAAATATCATCTTCATCAAACATAGCTTCCCCAAGCTTGTGGCTTTGCACATCATTAGCATCATAGATATTCAAGGAATTCATACTAACAACATTGCAATCATGCTCATCATTCAAAGATTTAGTGCTAAACATTCTAATGCATTCTTCTTCTAGCACTTGAGAACAATTAGCGGAATCCTTATTTTCATGATAGATATTAAAAAGATGAAGCATATGAGGTACCCTTAATTCCATTTTCTTTGTAATTTTCTTTTATAAACTAAACTAGTGCTAAAACACGAAACTAAAAGATTCATTGCAAGATCTAAAGATATACCTTCAAGCGCTAACCTCCCCGGCAACGGCGCCAGAAAAGAGCTTGATGTCTACTACACAACCTTCTTCTTGTAGACGTTGTTGGGCCTCCAAGTGCGGAGGTTTGTAGGATAGTAGCAAATTTCCCTCAAGTGGATGACCTAAGGTCTATCA